>NC_089518.1:22390551-22690551 GCF_963924715.1 Thunnus thynnus
CACTGCCCGCCGTTCCCGTGCCAATCAAACCCACCCCGTCCCTGGGTCCCGTGCCCGGTTTGACGGGGCTGCAGTCCGGACCGGCTCAGCTCTGCTCCCCGGCCTCAGTGATGGAGAAAAGCGATCTGCTAGAGGGGAAAGGCAACCCTCTACACCCGGCTCTCCTGCTGTCCTAACCGGGTAAATTGTGGGTCATTTTTGAAAAGTGACGCAAACAAGGACATTTTAATTGCATAAAACAAGACAGAAAAGGCCCGTCAGCAACATCATAGTTTAAGTTCAGTGCAGCTGTAGGAGAGTTGTTAAAACTAAGTTAACATTGTGCTTTGTAATGAAATTTTCATTAGACTCATGTTGATTGAAATCATAATTTATTTGCACAATTTGTGAGGGCATTTACCACATACTGTAATGTGGCTCTGATAAATACAATCAGACAAGTAGATACGCTGAACCCAAAGAAAGTTTTGATTTAGGAGACACACAGTCTGAAACTATTTCCAAACGCAAACCAACAATTGTATATTTTTTGTCTTTTGTTTTGCTCTTATTTTATCATTTTATTTTAATCTATGGCAGGCCTGTCGGCTAAATACAAATAGGCCTTCATGTTTTTTTTAATCAGGCCTGTTGCACTTTTTGTGTATTACTTACTGTAGCAGTGCATTGAAAATGTTATGCTTGTATTATAACAACATCTATCAAAAGATATTTATAAAGAACTTACAACCGAATCTTCTTGGGTGTCTTAGTTATTTAAAGTATTTGTTTAATTACGTTTCCACGTGCATTTCGGGGGTTTCACTATGTTTGCACAATTAAAGGTAAAAATAAGTAAATTCCATTACACTCAGGTATTCTTTTATTATAAATTTCTGTGAGATAAAGTAAATTGGAGGCTAATATCTTACCCATTGGAGTGTATACTAAATTATACAATTTGTTATGGTGATTTTGTAGTGTGTGTGGAATACACACGATTATTAAATATTTGAAGAAGTGGCTGTCAGAGCGCAGCTTGATCTATAACTGGAAATAAAGACACAGCACGGGTTACACCACTCCACCAGTTGCTCTTTTAAATACACAATTGTTTGTTGATTAAGTTTATCTCCTTTATTTTATAGAAAAACTTTTCTGACAACAGTACCTCATTCAATTAATTTGTAAGTTTTGGCTGGAACTCATGGGGGACATGATAGTGGTATAAGAGAAACCTGTGATCATACAATAATTGATCTAATTTTTGCTTAATCAAAACATAATGACATTAAGATTTTAGGACGTGGACCAACTAATTCTTCTAACAAATTCAAGTGATCAGGGGTTCTTGAATTAGTTTAAAGAATTAGTAAGTAAGTTGATATATAACTCTGATTGATTACAGGGGAAGTGAAGGTTGCTTGTGGTAATGGTCACAAGACCAAAATGAAACATTTTTATTTTTGGTCAGTTTACAGATATGAAGATTCGAACATTCTGCAGGAAGGTGGTGCAAATGTTGATATACTTATACTAAGTTCATCCTTTCGACATGTCAGGTTCCCTAAATTCAAGAGGTGAACATGAAAAAATATAGAATTGAACAAAACTTTCAACTTTATCTGAGGCAAGCTTTACTCATAAAGCTGTTTAGATTGGAGTCATAATCTCACTCCGCACAATTGCATGCACACATTCATCCAGGTGTGGGCAACATGGCATAAATCACATCTGGAATGGACACATGTGCTGATGCATGTTGTGTCCAGGGCAGGTGTGTATGATGTTGATAAGATGGATATGAGCAGCCAGCAGTCTGGGCTGCAGCTTCACAACTTCAAAAGCAGGCACGGCCATAGGATCAAGTTTTGCTCCTTTGTTTGCTCTGTTTAAATGTAGCTTTGAAGCTTCTCCTCTTCAGTAGCACAAAGCGCCAGGCTCAGCCCACTGAAAATGACTTATATTCAGCCTCCTGTCCCCTGTTTAGCATCCCAAAGGCTCCTACAGCCGACACTATTGTCACACCAGCCTCTGAACAAATAATTGAGATGCACCAGCAGAGGAGAGGCGTGGGAGTGAAGAATTAAAATCTATTTGGGTGTCATTGCTAACGAGCAGAATACATGTAATAGTGATTACCCTTATCTTCTTCTTCCTCAACCTAATCTCTTTTATTTTTATTTCCTCTATCTTCATCATTTTCTTTTTTTATGAGCTACTGTTTAGATAGCTCTCTCTTTTTGCAGTTTCTTTCTAGTTTTCCTCCGTCAGATCACATCGATTTCCAAAGGTTACCTCTTGTTATCTATGACTTTCATCTCAAACTACACACACTTACACCATGCACACATTTTCATACACACTTTCTCTGCAGGGTGTCTGTAATTCCTAGTTAAAGAGAACCAAGATTTCTATGGCACGACAAAAGTGTGTGTGTGTGTGTGTGTGTGTGTGTGAGAAAGTGTGTGCATGTGCCTGTAGGTGTGTGTGTATGTGTGTGTTGCATTAATTCCCTGATCAGCAGGCTTCAATGTCTTTAATAGCCCTCACTGCATTAGTGTATAATTAAATGCCACTAATTAAGACACAATAAGAGGAGTAATAATGCAGCCATTATTACCCTCCATGATCCTCAGTCTTGACAACACCGGAGTTAGATGCCTCTGGAATCATAATATCACATGAGGTCCCCTAATGTGCACATGTGTTTATGCACAGGGTAATAGGAGGTATATGTGCAGTTCATTTTTATAAGAGCAGACACTGTGTTGGTTGTGTCAGAGCATTTAGCAATGCATTTGAACTTCAGTGTCAGTCTCTGGAGAGACTTGGGAAACACAGATGTAAGTCTTAGATGCTCTTATATTTTAGGCATGTTAGTATGCAAGAGCTTGCAAGTGCACTCACAAGATTTTTTACCTTAAGTGATTGTGGGTTTTTGTGGTTTGTCAATATGAATATTTTGTTTGATATGTTCTGCAAAATAGTTGCATTCAATGTAATTCTCAGGAGAAACTGCTGCAGTTACAAAAAAATAAGTTATTTGTAATACTGGACAACATATTATTTCCTTTCTTCACATGGTGAAATAAACCAGCTCACTACATTCCTCTATTATTCTATGAATCAGGAGCCAAGTGTCATCACATCACTATCCTGTCCAGATGTTAAGCATGCACTCAAAATTATAACCACATAAAACTGCAAGAGCGTTATGTGTTGGATTACTCTACAGCAATTACACTGTCTGTTGTCTTCTCACTTAAATGATTTCTTCTTATAATAATCATGGGGTTTTATTTATGATCATGTCCACTAATGAGGAATATTTTACAGTTTTCTATCAGATTATTTGCTGGTGACTCTTTCTCAAATATAGAAAAACCTGTTAATGTAACAACTAATATAACAATATAAGCCGAGAGACTTTTTATTTTGACTCTTGACATCAACACAGCAACTTATGTTGGAAGCAGCAGGTTCTGATGTAACACAGTGTTTCCCAAAGACTGAGTCAGAAGCAAAAGCAATTCAAAATTTGTATTGAAACTACTTATCTTTGCTCATTAAAGACTTTCCAATAATAGAAAACTAATAAATAATATTGAAAACATTGATGATATATAACAAGGACAATCTAAAATCAGTTTTGGGTCTGAAGACAGTCTGTTTATAAGTTGGTTTTGGTTTTCTAACAAGCAGTTTTAGGTTTAGGAGGGCTGATAGTGATATGATGAAATCTCATCAACAACACAAATAAAATATTACACCATATGAAAAACTGTTAGTGCTGATAAAAGTGTGAGGGACATGAATATGAAAGAACTCTTAATTCATGGAAAAACTGTTCATCATGTGAAATATGAGTTTAAAATGAGTAATAGGAGTCTTATGAATGAATAAAACATTTAGGTCAGAGGTGTTTTACTGTCAGCCCTCAGAAACGAAACGTTACAGTCTTGAATAGGCGATGATACATTAGTGGTAATTACCCACACTTCATAGGGGCCAGGGTGGCAAATTCGACATGCGTTTTTCTTAATGACCAGCAAGAGCAGGCCATCATAATGAGGAGCTTAATTTATTGATCTGATGTTCGCACTAATTCAAGCACACTAGCACACACGAACATGAACAACCTTAAATATTATTCTTTGTTCCAGACAGTAGTCTTTTTATTCAATGTATTGGCAACATCAAATGACAGAAATTTGTTCTAATTTCTTTAAACATATAATTGCCATACAAGGATTCCTTGTTCAGTCACAGCTTGAGTGATATTTAAAACTAGCAGTGGAGCCACTTCAGCTATAAATGGAGGCATAAAACTACATTACACTGGCTACTTACTCTGTTAAACATTTTTTTTATCAGAGAACAGAAGGATGTCTGTCATATATATATGTCATAAAGCCTCATAATTAAAAATTATAATGGATCCAATTGTTTCATAATTTGCAAAATCAGAATACAGTGAGTTCAGTGCATTAGAAAAACCAACAGTACTGGACGTTGGCTCAGGCTTTCTCACTTTTATAACTTCAACCATGAGATGAAAGAAGAAAACGGGAAAGTAGGAGCAAGAATGAGAAATTAATTTTCAAAAAATGACACTATGAGAGAGATGTACAACTATACAAGGTCATGAGAGCGTCATACCAATGAAACTGTAATTTTCTTAAAAGGATTCTTCCAGCTCCAGATTTGTCACAGATTACAGGATGACCTCTGACCTTCTAATGCAATCTGATGAAGTCTGTACCAGAGGATGGACCTGAGTCCGTTTCAAGGACAGACAGACAGACAGAGACATGAGACAATGATTACAACTTAATTATACAAAAACAAAGGAAAACCAAAATTAATTGAATTGAATTGAGACATTCAATATGACATTCACTCAGACCAGCCATTTATGCTTTTATAGGCTGGCTGTCTAATTTAATTTTAATCAGGAAATTGTAACACAAAATCAGAACATTGTATGTTTTCTTTTCTTTTTCTATTCTTTTCAGGGGACTTATGCACAGTATAATAACAAAAAAAGGAGATGAAGACAGGATTTAAATGTATTTGTCTCTTTGTTTGTTCAAATCCAAGTAAAGAAAATATAATCTGGTGTCAGATACTTGTAATCAGTATTAATCAGTGTGTTACAAGTGTTTTATTTATTCAAAAGTGGCTCAATATTTTATACTCTATATGTATTTGAATTTCATAACACTGTTGGCCATATCCATGCGTATGTATATGGAAAATAAGTTTGTCTACATTTATGTATTTATTTATATGTCACATTTCTGGATTATGTCTAAATGAAACCATATGTCAAGGTCCGTACTGCTTTTTTGGTCACAGGTCATTACAATTCTTCCCTCAATGATCTCAGTCATGGATGCTGGAGGGTGTCAGTGGAATAACTATGAACTTTAACTGTTTAAAGAACACATACAATCAGTGTACATGAAAACACATTTGGATAAATTAATAATAACATTATTATTTTTTGTTTTTAAATTACCAATAAGTTATTTAACTTTTAAAAGAGTTAAAAAAATGTTCCTCTTTGTTAATCAATTTGCTAACTTGTTACTAATGATATTCCATCTCATCAATTCATTCACACTTTAATTACGGCACCCACAGTGTGTTTAATGTAAAGGAGAATTTAAAGACATGCCAAGTGTAATGTCATTGACCAACTAACAAGACGGTTCACAACACATGTAATTACAGCTGGCCAATGAAAGCCATAAACAGTCTCTGTTAACTTCCCTCTATGTAGGAAATAAGTTATTCCAATACTGCTGTCAGGGCCACAAATAACCCCAAATTCAGTTTGTTATTTTGCAATTTAAGTTCCTCTAAAAACATGTCATATACAATTTCCTTATAAATTTACTCCATTAATCCAAAAACCTTTAATAGGGGTTCTGAAAACCTTTTTCATACATTTATGACACTGACAAGATATACAATTTGTAAAATCATTTTTTCTAACCTTCAGTGCCCCAATCACACTCACACAGTTTCACACATTCACACCTTGAAGCTGCCCAGTACAACCGGTCTGATTTTCTAGCCACTGAGCAGCAGTCGGGGGTTAAGGGTCTTGCTCAGGGGAACCTCAGTGGTGGTGAAAGAGAGATGTGAAATCACTGCTTTTTCACTCTCCCCAAATAGATTCTCCCTGTTGGTTCAAGGATAAAACCGGCAAACTTCCAGTCAAAAGTCTGCTCAACATATAATTTATATTGTCATATCTTTGTATTCATATTGTACATTCATATTACTTTTCACCATATGTTCATCCGCTTACTGTAATGCCTGTCATGTCGCAATTCTGTTGCATGTGATGACTTCTTGTAACAGTATGTGATTCACTGCAAGCAGGCAGCTGCCATACGGCTACATCTGCTCTTATCTCAGTAATGGTCGCCTTGCCATATTCACTGCTGTGGTCTTTAATAGCGGGACGAGGGTACAGTCAGCTGGCACGTGTCAACGGGAGTTAGCATCAGTCAATGAAAATGCCATCTGAGGTGAATTAGCATATTGGCATGAGGCCTGGAGCAGAGTGAAGCTGTCAGAGGAGAGAGTCCTAATGACAGGTCACTGTGTAACTCTTCTTCTCTGTTTTTTCTCCGTAACGTCCCCATTCTCTTCCTCTGGTGTCACTTTTTTCCTCATATCTCTCATTCTCTATTACTCTGCACCCTCTCTGCACCGCTCACCTGACCATCCCAGCCATATGATCTTACTGTCTCTGGGTTTTGTTTCTCTTTCTCTCATTCTATCTTTTCACTTGTTACTCTTTTGTTCCTCCTTTTCCACATTTTCTCATAAACATACTTCATCTCTCCCCTTCCCTTCCCTCATCTATTTCTCTCTTACAGTCTCCCTCCCTCTCTTTCTCTGTCTCTCTCTTTCCCCTTAGTAATTAGACAATGATTCACTGATCTGGGGTCAAATTTCATCTCCCCCCTTGGCTGAAGTGTATTGTCTCTGCTCTGTCCTCAGCATAAGGTCTTCTGACGCAGCTCATACCATCTTCAATCTGTCATCTATCTTTATTGGCCCAAATTATTACACCTTATTAGCCATTATTACATTGTATCATAGATTCAAAGAAGGTCAACGGTTCAACCATTTTGGCCCCCTTCCCACTGTTTCTCCTCTCTGACATCCCCACTTTCTTACTTTCTCTGCAGAGTTAAGACAAAGAAGTTCTCTGGCCAAAAAACTTCTGCAATTTTAAAAGAGGTTAAGTGCTTTGCAAGAGAATGAGTGCCCACACAGGCTCATTTGGCTCTTCAATAATAGAGATTAAAGTAAAATGGAAATTAACAAAGTGTATCATCAGCTCTCACCCTGCTGAGAGTTTGTACTTTGAATTTTAAATCTCATCACACAATGTCAAAAGATGATAATTGGCAGTGTTACAGAGAAAACCTTATAACAAAGGTTTGGCTTGATAAAACAGCTTTGGAGCTGGACAGGATCTGTTTGGTTACATGAAGGTAAAGAGTGAAAATGTGTGCAAAAATGGACCAGACTTCTTTGAGACACTTGTTAAACAGAATGACTAAAACACTTCAGACTACAATATATAATAGGATAAATATGTTTCATATAAATGTTACACACTCTTAATGCTGGAGCATTACAAATCCAGGTCTCAAATGATCATCCTCTTGTCCCTGTTCTGTATTGCAGCAGCTGTTAGCAGCCTGTAGAGGCCTGATGGCTTTCAGGTATTGATAATAAAAAGGTAGTTTGGGAACCCACTAAATCATTAACTTAATCATTTACTGTGGCCATATCTTTGCAAAACATTACACTACAGAATGCTGACATGCTAATTATATTATTTCATTGTGCTTTCACAGTTTTGGGTGCATTGTTTTATCCATCAACTTGCTGAAAGATTATTAAACAAATGGAATCAACTAATTTATCCAGTGCTTGCCTTGAACTTTCTTCAAGGCAAGCACTGGATAAATTAGTTGATGTAGAGTCAACAAAGATTTGCTTGATTGATCTCTGATCATCAGGCACCATCAGGTCTTTCCTGTCCCATTCAGCAACTGAATCAGCACTTAAGAGTCATTCTTCTTACTGAGTCACTGCACGAAAACAGAGCTGAAGTTTCCATTGTATACCTGCTTTGTATGGAAGGAAGGCTAAAAGGTCACTTTTAGCTCTGGGCAGGTGGTTAAGCTGGATGAAGTTACAGCCTTCAATGAGGAGAAAGATGTATTACATCAATCATAATGTACGTAAATGCAGAGGCAAAGTGTGGCTTGTTGTAAAGTGGGTGATTTCCTTTTGGGAAATTCGTTTTAACTCTCAGATGATGACCAGAAGCTGTCAGTTCATCCCGTGCAGCAGCCATTACAAAACAAACAGCAACGAATCAGGAGGCACGCTCATTTATACTTACTGTAATTGATGGAATAAAGCTTAGACTGTAAAGTTGGTTTTGCATGAATATTTTCATGATGTTTCAATGTGTATGTGCAAGGACTCCGAGCTTATTTTAAGTAAGGCATAGAGAAGTAAAGCTTTTAGTTATTTATGTAGCATGACAGAGGGAAACAGTTACAGTGTAGCTCTATTGTGAGAGGGTGTAGAATTACAAAGCACTTTACACTTAATCTACTTCAGCTGCTATTTGACCAGTGTATTAGTGTTTTTAAAAGCTGAAAATGGAATTAAACATAGTTCAAGAAAAGATTATTCTGAAGAGGATATTGCTGTTTTAAAGTTTAGAGTTTGAGTCCTACCAAAGTCCTAACAATGCAAGTTAGGCTGACTAAAATACAAAGGGCATGTTGGATAAGAACTTACAAGTGTGATTAGCTAACACAGTCTTCTACACAATGAATTAACAAAATGAAATCCACAAAATAAAAAATAATGAATTATTATTTAAAAAATTTAGAGCCCCAAGACAAAAAAATGGTTTTAACACTAATGCACTTGACAGCCGTAGAGCATTTGGCAACAATGCACTGTTCTCTCGTTAGCGTTAATTGCAGCTGTGACAGCGGTTAAAGGCAAGGTCCTCCTCTGACTCCCAATCATTTATCTCTCCATTACAGAAAGCACTCTGGGTTTTTATTGGTGTAATAAAGTCGATCTTCACTACCACAAAAAGCCTCCTGACCCCTGGGTGCTCCAGAGGCCCCTGACTCCCCTCGAATGTATTCATCATCTTCATATTCATTCTCTGTCACACACACACACACACACACACACACACTGCTTGCATACAGGCAGGCGGGCATGCAGACGGGGATGTTGTTTCTCAAGATAACTGTTTAATTGTAAGAGATTTGTTTTAATGAAACAATGGACTGGTGTCTTGGTGTGTTTTTTAGTTTGTGTGTGATCTTTTTGGATTTCAAACTAATTTTTACCAACCTTTGAATTTCCAATTGTTTTGAAACCATTTCTTGTTTTCATAGATGTTATAATGAATTCTAAAAATATTATCTCTATCGCACAGATGTCATAACAAAGTCAAACAGATGTTTGAGATTGCCCTACAGTAAATATAATCCACATCTGCCCTCTAGTGGTGGAAGACATCACGTTGGCCTGGTGGGAGACTTCAGGCTGCTAGTGTTCAACTACATGAACTTGCTGTCCCCCGATGTGTATGTGATCTACAATAAAACTTGAATAGAATGGAAACCAAACCACACAACGAATGATGCACAAATGCTCGGAGACATATTATTAGAATTCAGTTCCATTAAAAAACTATGACAGTTACCAAGTTGGAAAAAGGCTTATAGTGGAAGAGAGTCTACGGGAAGCAAGGCATATTTCAAATGTTATTGGATGTGAAAATCTTTGGTTTAAATTAGTTGGATTTTGTGGTGAATTCAATCAGTGCCAGTTAAAAGGCAGAAACTGGATCATCTGCATCTTGAAAACGCTCGGCTCCAAAAGACTTTATTTTCATTTTCCTTCATTTAACCTGATTAAGAGATTAAAATCTCTTTTTTAAGCGAGACCTGGCCAAGAGGGCTGCATAAACACTGTTACAACAAAATACATAAACAGACAAAGACAACTATCACACACTAAAAGCAAGTACACAAAATATCCAGTAAAGATGCGATAAAAGAGTACAGACCAAATCCAGTTAAAATACATAAAAACTTATGTACTTAAAATTTACCCTACAGATACAGAAGAGCTTCTATGTTCAGTAATTCAAATACAGAGTCCATAGAAAGGTGTTCAAACTAATAGATGCTGATTGTTATGCAAGACTACTAATAATTATTCATTTTAATTTATTAATGCATCTTCTTCTACTCTTTCTCTCCTCTTCTCTGAAAACAGTCTTCTAGTGTCAAACGCTGCACAAACATCATTCTGCACAGTGAAGCTCAAGCATTCAACTGAAGGAACAAGAAGAAAAAAATCATTTGTGAAGGGGACTTTAAGTTGTCTTTTTCGCTTAGGGACGAATACCATATTACAAAATGTTCCCACAATATGTCTTTATCTGCATGCAGTTTTATTTATCTTTTTGTTTATATGAAAACAAGTGTAATAAAGCCATGTGTTCATCAACATCCATTCACATTTTAACTGTCATCGTCATTATTCCGTTGCTTTAAAGAGAGGTTTTGAATTCGACACTGATAACTGACTCAGAGCTGTCCGCTATGCTTCAGATCAGTTGTGCATCTGTGTGTCTGAACCACCTGGAGTTTAAAGGTCAGTGAGTGTTTGAGGTAGTGGGTGCTGTCTGTGGGCCTGGGGTGCTCTGGTCTTTGAATCGCCTTTGAACGAGAGGTCAGATCTCTCAAAGCAGAATATAGTTATATCATTATGAACACAATAACACAACTTGATGATATGTACACCTTATATGGTGAAATGATATAATGTGTTTTAAATCTGAACTTTATTCCTTTGAACACTTAATTATTATGCAGTTTAGTTAGCCTTAAAAATAAAGTTGTCCTTACTTGTGTTGACCTGAATTAGTTTTATACCCTTAGCTTAAAAACAAGATCAAAGGAACAATTTATTTTTCTGGGATTGCATGCTTATAAATCATCTAGTAGTGGTGTATTATGAATATTAAATGCGATATATCTCAAAAATGTTGCCATAGATATAAAAATGTATTCAATAGAGCATACTTTGCACATATTTAAATTGTAATTTATATTTTTATGCTGTGTGTTAAAATTGAATTTAGAGTTATCACATCTAATACTTTGAGACTTTAGCTTGACGTGAATTGTTGTAATTGTTTACTGACAAGCCCACATCCCATCCTTGTTGCACAATTAAATGCACACCAATGCACCTGCACCCACCCAGTCTCCAACAATCACTGAGCAACCACACTGTGTCAGTTATGACGCAGGCGGGGGCGGCAGACCAGTGATGCAGAGTCTTGCACTCTCCCTTAAAGTCTGTCACTGGCACATCTGTCACACACATACGGATCTTTCTTCAGAGGTGGACACATCACGACCTTAGCAGGTGAGAAGAAAATATTTGTCACTTTGATATTTGGAATAAAATATTGTACCACCTCAATTTCTAGCTCTGAAAGTGTATTCTGCTTCATGTTTTGCCTGTTTGACTCATCTAAATAATATATATTTTATTGTTGTGTGCAAGGATTTTACTCTCAAATCGTGTGATCTCATCGGGAAATAACTATGTGGGTCCTTGGGAAGATCAAGGAGAGCATGGAGAGCATTCCTTTAGAGCTGAGTCGTTACATGGGGAAGAGTGAGGAGGACCTCTTCCTCTCTTCCAAGGCCAAACTACACAACAACATCCTCACCCCAGACAAAATCCCAGAGTTCTGTTTGCCTCCACGGCTCTGCAAGAGGAGCCCTCTACTGGGAGCTGAGGCAACTCCACCTCACCTGCATAGTCAGAACCAGATGCCCAGGAGCAACATTACTTCAGACACTAAACACCTAAAGACAAATGATGTGAAGACAAAGAATGGTGATCCAGCAGTGGTGAGGAAGGCCGTAAAGAAACCCTTGCCGTTTTCTGCAGAGGGCTATGGTCTGGCTGGCTTATATGAGAGCCCCAACACTCGAAGGAAGGAGTCTTTGTTCCACTCAAAATGCCCTGCTTACATGTTTGATAGAAGCATTACAGCACCCAGGCTGGCAAAGGAGACAAACCAGCCCAAGAAAACCTCAACTTTATCTGGGTTTTTCCCTCTTTTTCCATGCAAGAGCCTCTCAGAGACAGGGAGCACAGAAAGTGAAACACTTTCTTCCAGTGATTCATCTCCTCTCAGTTCCCCTTACAGCACTAAATCCTCCCTCTCCATCCCATCGGGCAGTGGCCGTCTTAAAGGAGCAACATCCTGTCCTTCTCTAATTGACAATAGAGAGGATAGGAGGAGGTGGAAAGGGGAGGCTTTAAGTTTAACAACCTCTCCCGGTAGCCCTCCGAGCTTAAAGGGAAGCTCGCTCACCCTCGCCCCACCCGTCCTCTTCCCACTGGATGTTCTGCAGTGCCAGGAGAGACTTCAGCGTGAGCATGTCCTCCCCTTGCAGGGCCATGGTAAAGTTCGCCTCTCCGCTGAGCACACTACATTCTCCACCAACACGCTTTCATCCCTCTCCACACTCAGAGTTCGTGTGGTGTCTGTGGAAGGCCTACGGGACGCAGCTGACACACGACCTCTGAACTGTGCAGTAAGTGTGTGTCTGACACCGGGGAAGCTGCAGCAACAGGAGAGCGCCACCATCAGGAACTGCCGCAGCCCTGTGTTCAATGAAGATTTTTTCTTCACACAGCTGAGTGGGGAGGATCTGCGGGAACTGCAGCTAAGGGTGAAAGTGGTGGATAAACCTGCAGCTGGAACATTGAGGAGGGTGACAGTGATCGGAGTAATCACCAAACCACTGTCTCAGTTACTCCCTCTTAGAAATGGGTAGAGGAAAAAACATTTCCCTTTCACTGACATGTGAAAATACAATGTCCCTCATGCATTTTGTGTATTATTTGAGATAACAACATGGTTTCTCAAGATAATTGTTACAATATGTACAAAAGAAAGATGCTGACAGAAGTCGAACAGAATCATGAATCATTTGGAGGTTATCAACACCCAGAACAACTGTAAAATCAAATTTAAATACATCTCTTATAGTAAAATTAGTAGTAAAATTATGACTTATTTCTTTTGCAGGTTACATTAATTTTTCATATCTATTTTCATATTCATTTCAATTCATTTTAACACTTGAATCATGAACAAGTCATTTGAAACATAAGGCCACAAGACCAAGTTTTATGTACATATTCGGTATACTGTATATGTACTGTAAATACACCCTGGTAGTAATTAATGCTGCACTAATATCATGAATGATTAAAAAAAACAATATTTTTATATTAACAATGGATCAAATGACTATGTGTAATGTGAAAGGTGTCACTCATATAAGAAAGAACCTACTGAGAATAAAAACAATTATTTGCTAAAGCATTCATTATAAGAACTTATAAAAACTGTTGTGTTTACAGATGTTCTGCTGCACCCAAGTGGCCAAGAAGATAAATGTTAAACTAGTCAAGGATGGACTTGTTCTTACTTTCATTTCACTTTAATGTACTCTAACTGTAATGATGTTTTCAATATTAAAAATCACAGAGTGATGATGAAAACATTCCCTCTTCAGTGCCTTGTAATGCTTCTGTAAATAATACTCATAATAAACTATGTAGTTTTATGAATTCCTTAGTGCAATAAAATGACTGGATTCTCAAAATACTAATACTAATGATATTGGTTTCCTGCCATATTTTCTCCATTGGTTCCCCATCACAGATTATTTCAAAATTTTACTCTTGACACTCAAGCTATTATGGCCAGGCCCCTCTGCACTACAAGTGGCCTCTTACTGGATAGGAAGGGCTGCTGGCTGTTCCACGGTAAGGCTGAAAAAAAACCTCACTTGTTTGTTGAGGGTTTTTCTTTATAACTTTGTTAAGTTTGTCTAAGGACAGAGTGCTGTACAGATTGTAAAGCCCCCTGAGTCAGGTTTGTGATTTATAATATTGGGCTATACAAATAAAACTGATGATGATGATACTGACTTGATGACAGTAGAGGCCAGTGAATGTCCTCACATAAGAACATAAAAAGAGTATTTCACAGCTTTAAATTTAACAACTCGTTGCTGCTTGTTGTGTTGTGTTTGCAGATTTAATTGTGCCAATGTACTGTTTGGTTTGATGAAGAGTAACATAAATGAAGGTTTTAATTTTGGAGAGATAGGGGGTATGATATGGTATATAATTAGGCAATTCTATGAATAAAATATATTTACTGTTGCTTATGTTTGAAATCAAAATTGTACACACCAAAAAGCACATCTCATAATGTCTCCATAAAAACACGTTACTCCTCTGTTTCCGGGTGTTGCAGCAACGTTTGAAGGTAACCAGACCTGGATGACGTGACGTCAGAGCTCCGCCCACCGCGGCGTCCTAATCTGACGTTGAGCAAAGCGAGACAGAATGTAAACATGGTGACAAACAGATAGAAAACGCCAAAATGGTCTTCGAAAGCGTGGTGGTAGACGTCCTCAACAGATTTTTAGGGGACTACGTTGTCAACCTTGACAGCTCACAGCTTAAACTCGGCATATGGGGAGGTAACTGAACTTGTGTTTGTATTTTTAGTGCAGCCGAACTAGCTAGCAAATGCTAATTGACGTTAGCCACTAGGCGTGTGAGTAGAGGCTCCCTCAGCTGTCAGTGTCAGTTTATCCGCCCCAACATCGAGTTAATAAGCTGTCCAGTGTGTGCTAGATAGCGCAGCTGAATATTAGTTGCTGGATAGATCAAGCAGCATTGATAATGTCTGACAGCTGTGTTCACATTTATGTTAGCTGACTTGCTAGTGAAAGGCTGTTTGCTAACTGCATTCATGCGAGTTGAGAGATAAACGAGTAGTTCATGGTCACACCCTTTCACACAGCGAGGTTATGACTCGCCACAGTGTTTTATTTAACAAGCTCGACCAGAACGTCACATGCTGAACATACTGACAGCTCTGTGAAACACCAGGCAAACTGAAAGGATTAACAGAAAGGCTTCAGAGTGCCACTGCAAAACATGTCCCAACTTGTAGCACAACCAACTAAATCACAGTGAATTTCAGTGTTTTACCAGACCTCTATTACCACTGCTTGATATCTGCTTCTTTCAATAACTGTAATGATAAAGGAGGATTTCAGACTTTGCGCCCTACATGTTAAGTATGTAAAATGTAGATACACACACACACTGCATAGTGTTTCTCTTGGGGCTTATGGTAATGATTGATGCGTCATGAATGACTTAAATAATATATGTGTTCCATAGCCTCGAGGGTTGACATACCTGTAAGTCAATAGACAAAGGCCAAAGGTCTCTTCTTCAAATAGGACTGATTTTTAGGAGCCTTATAACAGTACTAATCTTTTTTGCTTATCAGAGTGTACATAGTAACAATCAGTAAACAAGTATTCCTTTCATCACAGGTGATGCTATTCTTACAAATCTTGAAATAAAGGAAAATGCCTTGGTAAGTTGCAAATAAATGCACAAGTAAGCAAATGGTCATTACAGTCTGGCAATAGTGATTGATTTGTATTACCATAATTTATTGTTCGTTTCTTGCAGAGTCAACTTGATATTCCTTTTAAAGTGAGAGCTGGACACATAGGTGAGACTGCAGTTACTGTCCCTGTCTGTCTCCTTTCCTTTGGTGCAAAGGAACATCTCTCACTTTTTGTTTCTTTGAATAGGACGACTGGAGCTAAAGATTCCATGGAAAAACCTCTACACCCAGTCTGTGGAAGCGACACTGGATGGTGTCTATCTGCTCATAGTCCCCACAGCAAGTAAGAACACAGTCTACATCTCACTCAATGCAAAAGAATTACAGAGATATAAGTACTCCTCAAAGAAATCATAATGTGTACTGTCAATTCTCTCTGTGTCAGTAGAAACGTGCTAGGCTTTAAACATAATCTGCTACATGTCAGTGTTAAGATGATTCGTCTACTCATTTTACATGGTCAATGTTTTAAAAAAAATCAAAAACACATTATAATTTTAATGACATATATTTTATTTTTAAAAAAATCATCCTAACACATTAAAAACATCATTCATCAACAACATCATTATATCAAATTCAGTCTAATGAATAAGCCTCAGTATTAGCAGACACAACATAGTGTAACACTGTAGTCAGACAAAGGAGGTCTCTCACTTATTCATGACCCTAAAGTACTTCTCAGGACAAACAGGAAACTCAAGCTTAACCTTCTGTATATGTCATTGTTCTGTGAGATATACAGACCGATAAACATTTTAATGCACAACGTTCTTTTTCAGGTATAAAGTATGACGCAGAAAAGGAGGAGAAGCAGCTGCAGGAGGCTCGTCAGAGGGAGCTACAGAGGATAGAGGAGACAAAGCTGAAGGCTGCAGAGCAAGGTTAGGATTCAAGTTGGATTTTATGAAGTGTGTGTGTGTGTGTAAACGTGTGTGTGTGTTTCACATATTTGTGTCTGTTTACATTTTCTCAGCAAATTGTTTTACAGGTTTCAGAGACATTCTTAGCTAAGTTGTAAAAGAGAAAGGCCAGTAGTAATCAGTTCTGTCGGTTTAGGTCACCAAAAGGGTAGCAGCGGTCACTAAAAAGCAGAAAAAGCAAGATTATATAGAGTTAGATGCAGCAAAATAGCAGAAGCAGAGATTCGAAGTCATTGTGGTTATGGTATATTTGCTTTGAGTTCCTGTATTGTTTCTGAAGCAGCTACCGCTTTTACACTTTTGATTTTCTGCGGTTTAACACCAATGAGATAAAATACACTGACCAGAGCTGTTTTGTGTGAGACTGTTACCAACAAGTCTGTCAGTTGTATGCTTCTGTGACGTTTTGGTGTTCTAGTGGTAAACAATACTGTGACTTTACATTTACCAGACCAGCTCAGTTTCTGCCCCAGAACTACAAATATTAACAATAAGATGGTTTATATGTATGTTTATTGTTGTAAAGCTGATGTATATATTTTAATGCTAATTACTGTACTGTATTAGTATGAAGACTGTTTCCCTTCAAAGCATGCAAATTTTTAATAAACAAATGCAAATTAGTCTGTCAGGTAGAGCTGAATGACATTTCAGCATCAGTAGTCATGCTTCAAAGAATGCATCATAAGACTTCTGACAGTCCTATTACACGAAAATTCATTCACTGCTTGATAACATCCTAAAATAAGGAAAGTTTGCACATTACAATATTTCTTAATTAGGAATAGTGTAGAAACTAATGTGCAATCTAGTCTAATTATTGTTTTTTCTCACATTCTCACTTACTATTTACAGTCACAATCATCTATGAGTTGTTGATGCAATGACAAAACAAGTCTTGCGTTTGTTTTTTTTGGAACCTTAGAAGAAATGAGGAAGAGTAAAGAAAACAGTCAAAAGTAATTGCTCGTGCTGTTGGTGAAAAACATTACTAAAACTTAAAAGATGGTCCCTGCAGAAAGTGTGTCCAAACTTTTGACTGTTACTGTATATAGATATACAATAAGGTTATTTCAGCATACAGTAATTAATAATCATTGTTAGTGAGGCAATACATCAGAAAATCTGCAGGACCAGATCACGTCTCATATTCTTCTTTTTTTTTGTTTTGTTTGACAGAAGACCCCAAGCTAGAGAAGCAGGACACCTTCGTGGAAAAGCTTGTCACTCAGGTCATCAAAAATGTGCAAGTCAAGATCTCTAACATCCACGTACGCTATGAAGATGATGTGAGTATTCAGGCTGAGTTACCATGGTGTGTATATGTGACAAAACTAAAATTCAAAATTACTCAAATTTGTGTTTGTAGATTAAGCAGTAAGTTATAAACAAAGGGAACAAGAGTTGGTTGCTCCTTCATGTTCCCCACAACAATGACAATACAGATCAAGCAGAGTAAGTGTAGTCTTAAGCAGTCTAAAGACTTTAGCTCTACCTCCTCCCATCTCTTCTCCGCAGGTCACTAATCCAAACTGTCCTTTGTCATTTGGAGTGTCACTTAAAAACCTCAGCCTTCAGGTAATGTGTTGTAATGCCTCTAATATCAGATTATATGCTGTATTAAATTGTTCTTAATTAACAATTGAAACATCAAAGCAAAACATAATTATACATGTGTAAAAAAAAAAAAAAAAAAAAAATTAAAGTAATCTCATTAAGGCCCCTGTGTCTCACTTTTTGTTTGACCTTATAGACATCTGATAAAAACTGGATTCCCAGCCTTTTGGATGAGAATGCAAAGCTTTTTTTCAAGGTAAGAAATTCAGACATTTGATCTGTCAGTAATATCTGTACTATACAGACTATGCATTTATATTTAATTGGGAATATCAAATGCATCCTGTTTAAACTGAGAAACTCTCTTATTGAACTGTTTGAAGTACATGTATTGCAATTTGAACCAGTCGGTTCATTTCTGTAGAAAGGGTTTGTCAGCACTCATTTTAAGAACACGTGTTAATTCGTTATAAGCTACCTTTGGGCCCTGATACATACTTTATATGTCATTGTGCACTGTCAGCTCTGCTTGTCATAGTGACAAGCAGCTGCACTGCTCTAATTGCTTTGTGGTTTCTTTCTTCACAGTTGGTTCAGTTAGACAACTTGTTTGCCTACTGGAATGTCAACTCAGTCCTCTACTCCAATCAGAGTGCAGATGAGGCTTTGGTGAGTCACCCTGTTATTACTGTGTTTTACCTGGTCTCCACCTGGACTATCCAACCTGGATTTATCAATGCCATTGTCTATCTTATTCTCTTAGTAAGGCTGAAGAAACAACCAGTTTTCATTTTGGGCAGAAAAGCAGTTTCATAATAACAGTCACAATATGAACGGCCTTTTTCTCAAGTCCTTTTAAAGCCTTTACCATAATTGACTCAGACTTTGCTGCTTATATTATAAAAATGCTTGTAAGATTAATGCTGATTTTGTTAATCATTCATTTAATCCACAAATGCTTGTCCCTTGCCATACATATAGAATTAATGTGTAAAAGTGTTAATGTGTGAATGTGATTTCATGATTTTTCATTTCTTCGCATGTTGTTAAAGTTAAGAAAAGAGATGTTTCGGGGTTATGAAAATAAAGAGTAAAGAAAACTGGTAAAATATAAATGAAGCTCTTCTTCCTGTGTCTTTTTATAGCGATGTCTCAAGAGCAGCATGGAAATCCACAACTCTCATTCTGTCAGCCATGATTTCAGTGAGTGTCGCACCGTCATCCTTTATTCACATTTTTGCACTTCGTCTTTTAACACGCTCACTTTTAAAATTTTGTTCAGACCACCCAATGAAACCCACCTAAAGCCACATGTTACTTGTCATGAATGAATCAGTATTTTGCAAATACTGTAGAATGTACAAATAAATAATGAGAGCATTTGGTACTGGATATGTAATGCAGTGCAGTCCCTGAAACATTGCGTGAATCACACAGCTTGAATCACCACCACCAACACATTTGAACAGATTTTCATCACATTTGAACAGATTGTGTTTTTAGTTTCAATCGTAGGCATGAGTTCACAGATTCTTGAAGATTTAACCTTGCTAAAGGAAAACATTTACAGTGTTCATATCCCACAAAACTACAGGTTCATTTTTTTCATTTGCTGATACAAAAATTAAGCCAACTACAGCCCATAACTTCATGGAAACATTATGCCTAGTTTGACATTTTTTCTTTTTGCTGGTCCACAGTTTTTTGTCCCATCTCAGCGCATGCTAAACTTCGCATGAATCCTAGGTCAGATGTGGACTTCTCCTCTCCTAAAGTGGACTTGATGGTCAATCTCAGTGAGGTGGCCATCGAACTTAACAGACCCCAGGTAGGAATATGTGTCTGTGTGTGTCATTTATAAACCTGTCTGTGTAAAATCCCAGCTAATGTTTAATGAAAATTAAAACAGATTTCCAAAGGGCCAAGAATTAAAGACGGAGTTGTTTAGCAATGATAACATCACCTCTGTTAGCACTTGGTGCCATTGAGTAATTGCTGATTTTATCTCCCTCCAGTACATCAGCATCCTCGAGTTGCTGGGCTCAGTGGATATGATGTCACGGAACCTGCCGTACAGGAAGTACAGACCTGTGGTCCATGTCCACAGGAATGCCCGCATATGGTAAGAAAACACTTTGATCTTGAATGCCACAGCTGTAAATATAAACATCTTCCATCAGACTTAATCCACGTAACTATAAATTCTGACTTTTGTCATTTTACCACCATGACAGTTGTAAAGCTGTTATTGTTTATGTTCCTACCATCCAGGTGGCACTATGTGATCACAGGTATCCTGGAGGTGGATATAAAGCCTCGTCTCCACATGTGGTCGTGGCAGCACATTCGTCGACACAGGGTCATGGTGAAACGCTACCGGGAGCTCTACAAGACCAAGATCACCAGCAAGAAACCCAGCGAAGAGCTTCTCAAGCAACTAGAGGTGGGACTGTGGGAAAGTGAAGAGGGATTTAAGAGGAGGACAGAAATGGACATATAGATGGACTTTGTAAAGAAGCAAGGTTGTGGAGAGGAACCTCATGACTTTGCAATTGAAAAGGGGCACTATAGAGATGTCTCCTTTCCCACTGTTATCACTAACACTACAACACATTTCAACTATGGACAGAATGAAAGATAGCTCCAGATATTATTACCACTATCGACCACTATCTCTAGCCATAATGACTTACCCACTTATCAATCGTTAAACCGTTTAAAGTGATTGATTAAACTACATTTGAGGTTGATGTTATATTTCAGAGAAACACAACATCGAATCTCAAGCCACCTTAAGCAAAAGGTGTGGTCTTTTTCTCTGTCTCTCCTCTGATCTGCAAGCATCATCTTTTCGTGATGTGATTAATAATGGACATTGAGTAATGGATGCATTCCTGCAAGGAGTAGCATAAGCTGCTAAAAGGCCTAATCAATTTATCCTGTATCTGTTCTCAGGAACATGAGAAGACTTTGGATATTTTTAACATCACGTTGGCCAGACAGCAGGCTGAGGTGGAGGTAAGCTCTGTCTCACCTGCAGTGGGCACCGTCACTTTTTACATTCACTTTGTATTTGTTGTATAAACTATAATGGCAGTAATATTGTAACACTTTAATGTGTGTTTAGCTTAACTGTTAATGTCCTTCCAATGTTTATATCTCTAGAATTAAAATTTACAACACTACAGAAAAAATGGTTAATATTTTCCCATGTATGCCTGTGGATTTAAGGACAAAAAGAGTAAGATTAACCATAATACTGTCCACACTGCTGCCAAAGTACCACCAACATATGAAAAACATTTTGTACAATTAGTGTAGTACACTAATTAGTGGATTTCTCATTAGTTTTCATGGGGTACAACAGTCGGATCTCCTGACTTGTGTTTTTCTTCCCAGGCGAGCAAGGCAGGCCTGCGTATTTACCGTCCAGGGATGAAGATGGAGGAAGAGCAGTCTCAGGGTTGGTTAAGCTGGATGTGGAACTGGGGAGGAGAGCCTGATACAGAAGAAAAAGAGGTCAAGACTGGAGGTAAGATGTAGAAAATAGACATCAGGACATACTGTAGAAAAACAGCAAGACCTGCAAATAGAGAATATGCACATGTGGCAAACAGGACAAAAGCCAACGGCCTCAGTATATCTTTGTAGTAATAGTCAAGAGTGTTAGCTGATGTTTTTCTTATTCTTCAAATTCATGCCTTTTCATGTCATCTCCTGTCACTCATCATCAGGTTTTGATGAGCTGTTAACCTCTGCTGAGAAAGCCAAACTCTACACTGCCATTGGATACAGTGAGACTGCCGCCAATCCCAATCTGCCAAAGGATGTGAGTCACTTCCCTCCTCAACACCCACCTGTCAACTAATAATACACTTCCTATTGGCTCTCCACCCCAGTTAAACAATACTCCCCTGATCAAAATATGAATACTGTATCAGATACTGTCAAATACTGTTTGTATTTTCTTCATAGTTTGAGGACATGAAGGTCAACTTCCACATGGAGAAGCTGTCTGTGTCCATCAAAGACAACAAGGACAAAAATGAAATCATCAGGCTGACTGTGGGAGAGCTCATGTCCACCCTCACTCAGAGACCTGGAGCACAAGCCCTCAAGTTTGTCATCATTTATTAATTTTTAGAGGTGTTCTCCATGGTATTAACAGTATGCTCTGTATGTTTTAAGAGTCTGTCTCCAGTGCAAGTACAAGTTTTTCATTTGAGTTCATTTTGTTAAAAAAAAAAGCATTGAGCACAAGCCCTTCTCATTGTGTTTGTTTAAAAATTTAATAAAAAATCTATGAAATAAAATATTTTAAAGAAGGACTGTGATTAGTAAATTATCGCTAGAACCAGTAGAAGCAGTTTGCGGTTTTACAGTTTAGTAGATTAAAAAAACAACATTACTCATTTACAGCAAATCCCTGTAAGGAAACTTTGTTTTCATGTGTGGGAGTATAGACTCTGCTACAAGTGGCATTCATTTATCTCAGCATAGTGGATACTTGGCAATATAGGGTCCACCCTTTTGCTCCCATTAATAATATCTCCTCCTAAGCATTCTGGCATTGGTGTCACTGACATTTATTTTCCTTTCTCCTTTTTCTCAGACTCACAGCCAAGCTCAGTTTGTTTGAGGTCACAGGTCTGGCCAGTAACCGGCCTGCACCCACCCTCCTGTCATCAAGGAAGGCGGCTACAGGAACAGGGACCCCGCTGCTTAGTATTCTATTTGAGACCAACCCGTTGGATGAGAGTGCCAATCAGCGTCTCCATGTGGAATCACAGCCGCTGGAAATAATCTATGATGCTGTGAGTGATGTCTGTCAGTGTCTCATTTATGAGCAAGATAAAACTGAAAGGGGCACAAGTCAAATCTATTCTTTGTGGGTGTGTCTGTTTAGATAACAGTGAACGGCATGTCAGCCTTCTTCATGCCTCCTGACGACCTGCAGCTGGATGAGCTCACCAACGCGACCCTGATGAAACTGGAGCAGTTTCGAGACCGCACAGCCACCGGTCAGTTACACATGTACAATCACCTACCGCATATCAGGAGTAGATTTAAAGCCTGATCCCGACTCTGTTGTTTACATTCCTCCATCTTTGCTTTTCCTGGACCATTTTCATTTTTTCATGTATCTACACACAGACGTCTTGTCTCAGCCGCTCAGTTAAATTGTTGTTTTCCTGTTTATTTTCTTGAGACTGATTGTTTCCTGACATCTTGAGCTTCTATTTTTACAGTGGCATAATGCACTCCAGTTCATCACATTCAACAAGACATCAGGATATTAATCTTATATCATACTGCAATTTAGGGATGAATATTTAAAATACTGACTTTTACTGAAGTTAACAAAGTAACAGTTTTTGCTGGACCCAAATCTGATACAAAATGAGTAAACGATTTACTGGAAGGTTTTCCATCCATCTAAAGTAAACAAATACCTAAACAAGTGCCCTCATTTGCCCTGTTGTGTTTATTGTAGATCAATTACTGTAATCTGAGAATTCAATCAAAAATAAGTAGTAGGCGTCCTATCCTATCACTGAAGTAGAAATGTACAAAGCAACTTCTCTCCTTTTTAAAACACTTAATGATGTTTGAGATGATTTAATCTTATCAATAAAAAAGTTAATTGTCTATCTAGTATATTTGTGATAATATTACATATATATTACAAACATGATAATGACCATAGTGCTTGATGATAAACTTTATTAGGATTTATTTTCACCATCATCATAAAAAAATTGAAATAAATGTTGTCAGGTTACAGAAGTTTGCTCTATTTGATCAAAAAAAACCAAATCTATCGTTGCTGTTATTTGCTGTTCAGCTTGTTGTGGCTATAATTGATAAGTTAATGATTGATTGTTTGTTTTTTAGGTCTAATGTATGTGATCGAAACCCAGAAAGTTCTCGACCTGAAGGTGAACTTGATGGCTTCTTACGTCATCATTCCACAGACCGGTTTCTACAATGCAACTCAGAACATCGTGCTGCTGGATCTTGGACATTTCAAGGTCAGGAAGTGGAAAGTCTGACACTGGGCTGAAAATCTGACCCAAGATTGTGCTAAAATCTGAAACTTGCTGGTGTTTTTTTTTTTTATCATGGAGTGAAAATTATGATTATCATGGTTAAGAAAAAAACAATTAAGGAAGGCATCCTTTTTTTCATGTGAAGGCTTCACATTTTAGTTTCTTAAAAATATAATTTTGTTGTGTTTTCAGATGTCCAGTCAGAGCAGGAAGCATCTACCTCAGCTGTCAGCGTACTCCAGCAACATTGAAGACATCATGTCCAGAGCATACGATAGCTTTGACATACAGCTTAGCAACCTGCAGTTCCTTTATAGCAAACCAGGTACACACAAGAGCAAGTGCATTATGGTGTGAACACAATCAATACAAAGAGAACTATTAAGAAAATGCATGTAAAGAAGAGGTCAACTCTTCTTGTCAGTCCAGCAAACAAAGATAACAAATAAGATAACACATTGGCATCAAAATATATTGACTAAAAATGTTGTATGTTTGGTGTTGGGAGAGGGATATCATCATACATATACATCCCTCCAACAAGATTGTTTTTATGTGTGTGTAATAAATGTTTTGTAAGTTAAATGTAAAACATTTACTTTGTGTGATAGATGGCGACTGGAAAATGGCCCGTAAGCAGAAACAGTCACCGCTCCACATCCTAGAGCCAGTGGATCTTAAAGTGGTGTTCAGCCGAGCGATGGTTGTCAAAGACTCACGCATGGCAAAGTAAGTATGAAGTGTTTTCTTTCACCTGCACAACAGTAAGAGGCCCACTGATAAATAAATTAAATAAGCAACAACAACATAAAACAAAAGTCACCTCCTGGTCCCCATTGAACCACTTCTTCACAATCTGTAGTCATTGATTTGGGAATCAGATGATTATTTTTTATTTAGCTGGTTCCATTGATATTAAGAATAATTTTTTAAACAAAAAAATGCCAAAAGGCCTCACAATTGTAATACCATTTCAGACAAACTACACAACAATAAAAGCTACAGCACTTTTCAGTTTAATTTCCAATATACAGCTGAGCAATCTGTTAAATCACATATAACTACCTCTTAACATTTTTCCTCCAGTTATTTCGGTCCTTGCGTTATAGTGACAAATATTATGTTTAAGATTTAGGCGGACTGAAGTTAAAGGTCGTAGGTTTGTGTGTTTATCTCTGTGCTTCCATGTTTGCATACGTGTTTCAGGTATAAGATCTTTGGAGAGCTTCCTCTGCTTTCTCTTCGTATTTCTGATGATAAACTCCGAAGTGTTCTGGAGCTGGTAGAGAGCATCCCTCTGCCAGAGAGCAGACCACGCGGCACCGGTCCATCCTCCACTCCAAAGGTAAGAACACTCACAGCCCCTGTGTGACCCAGACCAGAGGATCAGATAAATGATCTAGATGGAATAACAAAAACAGTTTGGGGCAAATTAACAACAAAAAAAAAAAATCAGGAAGGAAGAAAAAGAATTCGTTTCTGCGGTTGCGCCCATATTTCACAATAAATAGTTCCTGTTCTTACTAGAGGATAGAGAATGGAGTAATAGAATGAGATGACTATTAATTGATGACCACAATGTGATAATAAAGATCAGATTTTCAGTAAGGTAAGTAAGGTGATGTTCATGTTTTATTGTTATTTCCTCCTCAGCCAAAGCAGTCGTTCACCCCCCAGCTCACTCCCAGGAGACCTTTGAACTTAGCTGACCAGCGCTCCTCTCTCATTTTTGAGTCATGTGAGACCATCAGCATCACTTCACTGGGTGAGACACTCCTCTCTCTTCAGCTCGCATGCTGCTACACACACACAATCACAGTGCTAAATATGCTCTGTGTGTACTTGTAAAACACGTGGTTCAGTGTGTGTGTGTTTATGTTGATTTGTCTGCAACCCCTCAGGGTCAGAGGAAGATTTATTCTACGATGCTCCCAGCTCTCCAATCGGTGATAAAGCATTCTTCCCAGACAATCCCATGCCGCTGCGCTATGCAGACTTGCACAAAAGAAGAAGTCTGATCAAGGAAGACCCTCAGAAGAACATGACTGACTTCATCATGAAGTTTGAAATCAGCGAGGTACAAAGAAATCTAATAGCTTTCAATTTTCTTTCAATTTTTTCACAAGCATTTACTTCTGCACTTGTCAAATGCACAATCTGATTAAATCTGATATCGATCCAAACCCCCAAATTTCACTTTATTATCTGCACAGCAACATCTGTGGAAACATGTTTTTAGTTAACCTGTTTATTCATCTGTCCAGTTATTTCTGTTTGACATCTAATTCTCCTTTTTTTCTTCTTTGCCTCATACTCCCATCTTTTCACACGTTCTTTACTTTTATTCTTCCTCCTCCCCTACTTCTATGACCCCTATTATTCTTACCTACTTTTCCGTTGTCTCTCTAAATGTTCTCCTCCTCTATGTCCTCTTTGTCCATCTAGTTTTCTGTTCAGTTGTGTCGTCTGTCCGGAGGTCAGGAGGTCACAGTGCTCCATTTGGACATAGAGGGTCTGGGCACCGAGCTCAAACTGCACACCTTTGACATGACATCGAACACCTACCTTAAAGAGATCTGCCTCAAGTGTCCTGAATACATGGGTCAGTAGTTGTCACCTTTTACTTCAGCCAGTTAAGGAGACATTTGTGAATTAATTACAGGCGAGATTTGTCATGTTTCATTTATTTCCTTGTGTAGATTCTGAAGAGAAGCAGGTGCAGCTGATCACCACTCTAGACAACACGGAGGTTGACCTGCTCACCCTGGAGTATATTAAAGTACATGTGATATTATACATTAACATAATAGATAGTAATTCCACAAATTAACAGTATCCTGAATGATTATTTTCCAAATGGTGGTAAATGGCTCTCTCATTGAGGATTGTGTGTTTCTTCTAGGCTGACAAGAACGGCCCCGAGTTTAAGACTCTACACAACAATACAGAGCAGCTCATCAAGGTGAGACAAATGCAACTAACTAGTGATTAAAATCTAGATGCTTCAATGTTATTCTTTTCTGCTGGGGTATAACAGTTAAGAAAATTTATAGCATGTTCATGCAGGTTTCACTTTCGTGTCACATTTTGTATTCTGATGATGTGCGACCTCAATGCTGGAGGATAATGAAAATTACATATTTAAAAGCAAACTTTATTCTCTTGATTCTGTCAAATAATTAATATGTATAAATATAAGGATAATTGTGCTTAATGCAAAAAAGAAAAGATTCATTTTTATTATGCCACTCCACTTCATTTTTTAACATGAACATTTAATATTTTCCCATCAGGTGACCTTCTCATCCCTGGACGTTCATCTCCATACGGAGGCTCTCCTAAACACCATGAACTTCCTCAGCAACCTCCTCCCTCCATCCGCTAAGAAGGAGGGAGTGCAGGAGGAGCTCCCCACCATCCCTGAGGAAGATGAGGGAGAGGGGGAGAGGGAGGGGGAGAAGAAGGAGGAAACTACTGTAGCCAAGAAAAAAAGTATTGTTATACCCTGCTGTTACCTCACATTTTGTAATTTAATTTATATACCGTATTAGTAAGATCAGTTGATAGCTAGTGTGTACTTTTTGATGATTCATAATTTAGATTTGGCTTATTCCATTAATATCAAATGATAAATTATGTTTGTAATTAATCAATGATAAAACACTACATTAAATTTCACATTCCAGAGCCATCGTTCCTTCATCCTTATTAATCCCTTTTCCTCTCTTTTCACTTTGTTTCACAGCTTCAAAGAGTTCAAAGTTTGCAGACATTGTGAATCTGCATATCAGAGCTGATCTCCGCTGTCTGAAGGTTTTCATTCGAGGAGAGAAAGTCAGGATTTCTGAGATCAGTATTGAAGGTATGGAAGCCTTGCAACATCTCCATTAGGCAGAAGTTCCTGTCTATTTCAGCTGATATTCATTTTTTGCGAATTCCTTGTCTTGTCGTAAATGGTTTTGCATGTTCACTGTGTCACCACAACAAGCCTTTTATTGTCTTATGACACAACTTTTCTGATTTGTTCCCCCATGTGTCACACTTGGCAAATATGCAATTATATTGGAAGTGCTTTCTCTTTGTCTAACTTTCTCAACTTTCCAGGTCTGGTTTCTGAGGTTCTGATGAGGAAGAAGAACATGGAGGTTCTGGCCAACTTGAAGAATATCGTGATCCTCGACTGTGACAAAGACGCTTTTTACAAGAAGGTAAAGTCCGTCATCAAGCACATAAAGAATCTACACTAATTTAGCTTATTGCATTACCGGTCTCCTCTTAACTTGGCTTTTTGTTCTGAAAATAATAATATTTTATATATTTAATACTATATTCTTCCTGTGTTTTAACTACTTGTGTTTTTGGCATTTGCCATGTTGGCAAGAATAGTAGCTGATGATGATGCTGGTGATGCTGACTTTTGCTCCTTCATACTAAATGTATTCAGACAAACTTTTAACAAAGTCAGACAAACTTTTGATAAAGAAAAGTGTCGCTCTCTTCACTTTAATTGTGCCTTATTGTCTCTCATTCATTTCTTAGGCTGTGTCTATAGCAGATAAGGAGGTGTTTGCCTTCCGCATGGTGAACTACACAGATGCAACAGAAGGAGACGCCTATCTGGACATGTCTAAAGTTGACACTGCGGTCACACTGACTGTTGGATGCATCCAGGTCATCTTTCTCAACAAGTTTGTCTCCTCCATACTGGTAAGAATCACACATCTTCGTCATAATCCAAGAGTTTTAACAGTTTGTATTTTCCCCTTGTGCTCACCTGTGGGGATTATCATGGTGAAACCCAACATGTATATATGTGTATCAGTCTCATTAGGCAGAATTTGTATTTCATGAATATGTCAGCATTTCAATTTATTTTATAAGGCAATGATAAAATCAATATTTAAAAAAATTAGCATGACGTATGATAAACTTTAATTTTCTTTTAAATATTAACGTTATTGAGAGAGAATGAGAGAGAAGATCAGTTCTTCAAAGTCCTAGTGTTAATGCTGGTATTATTGCTTGTTCTAATCCAGAGTTTGAGTGGTAATGACTACATTAAAATAGATCATATATGTCATTTACTATAAGATCCACAGACTTTTTGTGATTGTTTATCATGTCTTTAACTGATAAGTATCTTACTCATTCACTTACAGCTTTCTAGGGTTGTTTTACATACTCTTTTTTTTTTTGTTGCCCTCTCATCCCAACTGCTTATCATTTCTCTCTCTTTTTCTCTGTTTTTCTTTCTTCCTGCCAGGCATTTATCAATAACTTCCAGGAGGCTAAAGAGGCCCTGGCTGAGGTGACAGTCCAGGCTGCAGAAAAGGCAGCGTCAGGTGTGAAGGAACTGGCAGAGCGGAGCACACGGATTGCTCTGAACGTGCACTTCAATGCGCCTGTCATCTTCCTCCCCCAGTCATCCTCTTCCACCAATGTCATTGTAGCTGATCTCGGCTTACTGTCTGTTAAGAACTGTTTTGCTAAGCAGCCCTTTAAAGGTGACGCGAAGATCCCGCCTGTTGTGGATATAATGACAGTGAGATTGACTGATCTCAAGATGTACAGGTCAGTTTCCAGCCTTCTGTATGATTTATGATTAAAAAGTGAACTGTGATTAAATGTTAACATGCTGAAATGTATTTTGACTAAATGAAAGTAACCGTAATCAGATATGTCTCAGTAACTTTGCTAATAATTATTGTGTTGTTGCCATCCACAGAACCACATACATAAATGAAAGATTTCAGGGAGAGACCCAACTGTTGATGCCAGTCAGCCTTGACTTGGAAATCCAGAGAAATCTATCATCCAACTGGTACCACAGCAAACCTGACATAGAGATCACTGCTCATCTTAAGCCCATGAGTGTAAGTTGTGATTTATGGTAGCATGAGGAGGAGAATGATTTACTGCAAGTGCGGTGGTTTTAATAAGCAATTTTTTTCGTTTGAGCATTTTATGTCACTTCATCTCTTTTTCATTTAGTCTGAAGATTGTTTAATGACTCCTATTGGATTAATAATAAACATGTGTACAGATTAGGATATATTAAAATTTTATTAATACCTAGAAAAGCTCATTTTTCTTCTACGATCCGTCTCTTTGTGTGCCTTTTTGTCTGCTTTGACATTGGATTCCAAGATTAGGTTTGGGGGTGAATCTAAATCAAGAAGTGCTCAGTATTGTCATATCTTTTGTCTGTTCCCAACAGCTGCTCCTCAGCCAGGATGATATGACAGTGGTCTTGAGGACTCTGAGTGAAAACCTATCAGAGAAGTCTGATGCCGTTCCCCCTCCAGCTCCTCCATCCACCACAGACCCCTCCTCTGACTGTGTATCCAACAAAGAGTCCCAGGGCTCTGGGACCACTGGACCAGCCAGCAGTAAGGAGGGAGACTTTTTATACTGTAGTCTTATAGATATATTAAATAAAAACTTAGTGGGCAAGTGAGTCAGTCCTAAAACTGGGCAATTTCAATTAAGTACAATAGGTTAAGATTAAGGATCTACAACTTTTCCACAGCCATGAAACTCCTAGAAGGTTTAGGAAATATACAAATTTGTTTTCCGTGACTGGAAATATTTTAGACCATTGGAACCAAAAACCATTAAACATTTAAACATATGCTTTGTAGGTAACACGGTGGTGATAGCAGCTGTTGTGGAAACCCAGAAGAACAGCAAATTGAAGACCACACTCAAATTAGAGTTCAAGTTCGACTCCATGACGCTGGTCCTGTACAGCCCTAATGGGAATGAGGTAATGCACACAAACACACCAAGCACAAATGATGAGTATATAAAATAAGGCCAGTCCATCCTTATTTTATGAGTCCTGGTTAGCTAACACAGTGTACTTGTCGTTCTCTAGATACAGATGTTGGACTCACATGATGAGCAGCTGAAGCTGGCAGAGTTTATGCTGGGCACGATCTCCACCTCTGTCAAGATGTTCTCCGACAGCTCCATGTGGGCCTCAGTCCAACTGGCTACCTGTCTTTTAGATGACAAAAGACCCAAAATCAAGATGGTCACCCCGAGGTACTGGGCACACACACACATACAGTATACATACATACATTGTCTTTGCAGAGATTTGTGTTTTGCACACTTGCATATCATACAGTATCATGAAAAATACCCACACTCCAAGCTGAAAATAAAATATTTTGTTAAAATTCATGCCAACAACATATGCCAACTTGATTGATGTTGTCATTGTCTGTTCTCAGATGATGTTGTGACTTTTGTAATGCAGTTAGTTGAGTTAAGCTGAGTTGAGTTAACTTTATTGCCATTACAACAAAGTGAGTGTGATCCTACTATAAGTCATGTCAGTCTTACTGTACTGACAGGACAAGAGCAGAAAACTGGTAGAAAAAGATCACTTAAAGGTGCAGTGTGTAGAATTTAGTGGCATCTAGCAGAACGGACTTTGCAGAAATGGAGTATAATATTCATAAGTATGTTTTAATTAGTGTATAATCACCTGAAAATAAAAATCATTGTGTCTACATACGGAGTAGGTAGCCCAGAACGGACAAACCAAACACTGGCTCTAGAGAGGGCCTTTCACATTTTTCACGCGTTTCGCGGCCACCATAGGTTCTCCTACATGCTTGGAGGGGAGGGTGAAGGGAGGGGTATTCATTTGGATGCAATCTGCAACCTCACCACTAGATGCCACTAAACCTACACATGGGTTCTTTAAGAAAATAGGACGAGTTCTGCAATCTTGTAATACTGTACATAATAATCATGTCTGAAAGTGTAATTGCAGACAAATTACATATAATGTGTCTGAATGGTGGTTGACAAATAATAGATGTTTTCAGCTGAGTTGCATTTGTTTCTCTTTTGTTCTGTTGACCAGTAAAATGTGAGAGAATGAGATTCACTATCTTAGATGTCCTTCCTTTTCTCCTACTGTCTGTGACACTTGTGACGCTGTATTCAGACCAAATCAGGTGTTGCAGCGGTGTGGGCGTGTTTATTTGTAACCGCTGTGAATCCAGCATTAACTCTTACTTTGGCCTGTCTTTTGAATTTCTCTCATTGATCTCTTTAACCCCCCCCCAACCCATGCACTGTCCTCCCCAGGATGATGGCCATGCGTCCTGGTGCAGAACAGAACATGATGGTGGAAGTCGAGTACCGTCAGGGCCGTGATGGCACCACTTTGAACACAGTGGTGCAGGATGTGTACCTGTGTGCCAGCATGGAGTTTCTGCTCACTGTGGCAGATATCTTTCTCAAGGCCACCCAGCAGGGCTTCACTCAAGTTCCACAACCCAAGAGCAGTACTGGATCAGGAGAAAAAAAGAACATTAACTCCTCTGTCACATCTAAAGAGTCCGGTGAGTTAAAAGTATTGGTTTTGATGTAGTTAGCTGAGTTCAACAAACTGAAACTTGTTTTTTTTATTGTTAATGTGCGGCATAATTTTAATGAGTTACAAATGTATCTAAAGTTCTATGAATTCTGGACAACCACCAGAGACGGTATGTACTACCTGGATATGCATTGTTCACGTGTGCAGAAGGTTGAGACATAATGGCATAGGCAGTAAGCAGTGATGCTAGCTAATGCTAACGACATACACTGTGCAGTTAGATGTGAAGATGAAAAGGAGATGACTGCTAGGTGCCAGGCCCCTTTATCAGGTTGCTTGCTTCACCCAGGTCCCATGTGTGACTCTGTCGATGTTATGCCTCGACCTCCTGCGCATGCACGCAATGCATATCCAGGTATCACTTACCGACTTTGGCGGTCAGGAAGAATGGAATAGAACCTTTATATTCAAAAAATGGTACGGTATGTGGTGTACAGGTGCAGTTTGTGTCTACAACAACATAATGGGATATACAAACAGATCAATAAAATATGGTTCATAAGTGTGAGTTAAGTTAAGGATGAATTTAATTAATCTGACATCAAGTGTACCCTGTTGTCTTACTCCCTGGACTGATGTTTTCCTCTTTTTCTCTCTTGTCGCTCTCAGCTGCAGCTCCGGCTATTGTATCAAAGACAGAGATGAATGTTGTGGTGCGAAATCCAGAGATTGTCTTTGTGGCTGACTTGACGCGTGCCGACGCCCCAGCCCTGGTGATGACCACACAGTGTGAACTAGTAATGAAAAGTGATGCAGAGGGATCACAGATGACTGCTAGTATCAAGGACCTCAAGGTTGCATTTTTTTGTCTTAATGTATCCCTGAAAAAGTAGATTATTTTGAAAGAATAAAATAATTAACATGTCACAGCATTTAAGAACAACACGTATAAAAAGTTCATCTGGATGCCTGTTGTTGTTGCTGTAGGTAGTGGCGTGTCCCTTCTTGAGAGAGAAGAGGAAAAACAATGTGACCACAGTGCTACAGCCGTGTCAGGTGTTCTTCCACAGTAGGCAGTCTCCAACCTCCCCTCAGGCTATGGAGGTGTCCATCCATGCTCTGACACTGAAGGTAAGTGCTTCATGATTGTTACGCAGGAAATTAAATTCAGGAAATGCATATCATTCAAATTAAAGTGTTAAAAAAGTTGTTTCATCAAAATTGATAATTATGATACCCTTCAAGTGTCCCTTTCCTGTAGTAGTTGTCTGACTGGTCAATATAGTTTAAGGATAAGCATAATGATGTTAAAAGAGGCATATTTTCTAATAATTGTTACAGTTAGGCAACACATTATCTCATCTCTTGAGGTAAAGAAAGTTCAATATGTATATAATTAGACATTGAAATTTCACTGTTAACAATGGAATTGGTATAAAACAGCTTTATGTCTTTACTGTCTGACTCTCTGTCCAGGTATCTCCAATCATCATCAACACAGTCATCACAATCCAGTCTGCACTGACCCCCACAGCAGAAACTCCAGAGGAACTAGAAAGTCCCGTTCCCGTGGACATGTGGGAGAAACGGGGCTGGAAGGAGCTCAAACTCTGGTTCCTAGAGGAGGAAGGGGATGAAGACACAAAGTCACTGGTCCCACTGATACCGCAGGGAGAGTCGTTACAGGTATTTCGCAGTAGGCTGATTGCATGACATAATACAGCCAGTGAACTGGTTGTTTACATTTTTTTGCAGTTTTTATTTTAGTATGTTTCAGTATCACAAACCCTTGATCTAATTTGCAGTAGTATTTTATTCTGTGTACAAAATAAGTTATTTCAGCTTAATTTATTTAATTTATAAGAACGGGGTATTTCATGGACTGTCCATCCTTGCAGGTGACCATCAAATCGATCTGTCTGACTCTGGAGGCTGGAGTGGGACACCGTACAGTCCCCATGCTTCTGGCTAAGTCCTCCTTCCATGGAAACGTCAAAAACTGGTCCACACTCATTAACTTACACAGCGAGCTCAACTTAGAGGTAACGCACACAAGCACAGACGTGTGTATGGCTGATGTATCACATTTATTCCCTAAACTTTATCCTAAACTCCAGAACCATGTCCTAATCCTAAATTTAACCTTTCACTACAATATAAAGAAATGTTTTGACTTAGATTTATTTTTCCAGATTTTTTTCCGTGCCTTTGGTATCAGTTGTTCCATTATAATATGAATTATAGACACATTTTTAAGATTTAACTAAGATTTTGACATAATTAAGACGTTTATGGTAACTTACTACAAGGTCAGACATATTTCAGCTGTTTATGTCTAGAATTAGTGCTCCTGCTGGCTGTTGAAGTTTTGTTTGGTTTTTTTTTTTTTTTATGTTTATGTTTAGCTTCATTATTACAATGAGATGATGGGAGTGTGGGAGCCACTGCTGGAGCCCTTAGAGGATGAGACAAGAGATGGTTTCAGACCCTGGACACTGAAACTGAAGGTACTCATACACATACATGTGCACACGCACGCATATTTATACTCACACATGCACGCATACATACAGTGTTTCTGACTTTCTACTCTCCCGCAACCAGATGAAGAAGAAGCCAGTGAAGCACACAATTTGTGCAGATGAAGTTGATTACAATATCCCAGACTACAAGACTGTCATTGTCATCAGCAGTAAGGACCAGCTCAACATCACGCTCTCCAAATGTGGACTGGCCATGCTTAGTAATCTGGGCACGGTAAGAAAAGGGCTGTCATCACATTAACAGGAAACTGTCCAAGGATGGGTGGATGTTTATCATTAATGTTCATATTCTTGTCCTTCCGCAGGCATTTGCTGAGGCTGCCAAACAGACAGCTGAGTGCTTTCAGAAGGATCAAGCTCCTTTTGTGGTGAAAAACCGCCTGGGCCTGCCAGTATTCGTCCGTTACAGTGAGATGTTTTGTCCCATTGGCCAGCAGAGCACCAACCGCACAGTGGAGCTGCAGGATGGGGAAACCCTCGGGATGGACTATTCAACCACAACAGACTCCGACCAGTTCTCAGCTATGACCTCCTTGAGTGGAAAGGACTTCTACATACAGCCTAGTAAGTTACACTTGATAAACAATTACAGTATGCTGTATGCAGTATGCACATACAAAATTCAATCATTAGTTGTTTCAGCATCGGCAACTACATTTACTGCCAACACATTCTAGTTAAACACAAAGCCTACACTGGATTTTATCAAGACTTACCCAACAATTAATTTGCATTCTGTTCTCTCAAGCAAATTGAATGCTATTCCATTCAGACCCAATCAGTCCTACTTTACTTTGTATACACCCCTCTCTCTCTTTTCTAATGTAAGAAAATTGTGTAAACCCTGAAGCCAAACACATACTGTATGGGCTGATCTTATTTCCTCTATTCTCTCCAGCTCCGGTGGGCCACACCCCAGCCAGTGTGATCCCCCTGATCAAGGTGGGCAGGGGAATGTACAGTGTAATGCACAAAGACTCGGGAGTCACTCGTTTCCTGGTCTGTCAGATTTACTCTGTGGAGGGCAGCAAGTACATCAAGATCCGTTCTCCTTTCCAGGTATATCGCTGATCATACTTTACATGTTAAGTCATTTTCTGTTTATCCTGTCTGTTAAAATTATGCAGGGTTGTACATGGGACAGTCAAGTCTTTATCTTTTAAGCTAATTAAAGATGTAGTAATATCAATTAGACAAGCGGTTCCTTTAAAAGGCTGCATCGACTGTATATCAAGACTTACCCATTAAAGTTTATTATTATTATTATTATCAAGACATGCTTTTCCTGATTATACCAAAATCACTGAAAGAAATGTTCCTCTTTTCATAATGCACCAGTCTCCAACTAGTTTAAAACAGAATATGATAACTGATCCACTTGAAATTTAAAAAAAATGATTTTTTTCCCCCTCTTTTCATGCAGATCATCAATCATTTCTCAATCCCATTCAAAGTTTTTGAGGGATCAACATGTTTGGGTACTGCTCTCCCTAATGAGGAGTTATGTGTGCCTCTGGACTCATACAGGTGAGTGCAAATACATGAACAAGCCTGATCGTCTATGCACTCGTCTTCATACACTCTTCTTTGTCTCCTTTTTTCTCTCTCTGTCTCTTAATCACGGTCTGTCTTTGCTGTCACTCTTTCACCCACATTCCTTCTCTTCTGCCCCTTCAGGTCTGAGCTGAGCATTCAGCCAGTAACAGAGGAAGATGCTGATGATCAGGATGAGCAGTTTGATTGCTCAGAGGGCTTTAGTTACGAAGACGTCAGCAACCTGCAGCCTGAGGCACGCCTCCAGCAGACCTGCCGTCGCCGTGGAGAGCACGGTGGTGTGCTGACGGTCAACATTGTGCCACTGAAGGATGCTGTGACGTTCAAACACACTGGGGGTGTGGGGGAACACTTTGATGTGCCCTTTGTGCTTCACCTGTGGCCTTCCATCCTGCTACGCAACCTGCTGCCTTACCCCATTGCCTACGAACTAAAGGTACGACCTGACTGGTAGTCAGCTAAGAAACCGTAGATGGTCCATTGTAGATTGAAAAGGACTGTATCATGCTCACGAAAAAGAATATGGTCGCACTTTAAATCATCACTGAACATTTCCAAAATGTACAATGGGTTTTTAGATTAATTTTATCCCACACAGGCAGATGTATCTGTTGATCTCATGACTTTTCTTGTAGCGCCACCAACAGATTGACATTTTTGGTTGTTACTGAAATATCTCAGCTACTATTTGATGGACTGCTGTGAAATTTGCTGCACATATTGTCCCCAGAGGATGAACTCTAATAACTTTTGTGACTTTTCATCTCACACCATCATTCAATTTGTCCTATTCCTTGTTTCATAACCAAATACCTGCAAAGCTAAAGCCTCAATGGTACTTTGTGTTTAGTGCTAATTAGCAAGGTAAACATTATGGGCCCTATTTTAACGATCTTAAGCACACAGTCTGAGGTGCATGGCACAGTTGCATTGAGGGTGTGTCCAAATCCACTTTTGCTATTCGAAAAATGGTTGATGCCCCAGGCGCATGGTTCAAAGGGGTTGTCCATAGTCTCCTAATTAATCATGGGTGTGTTTTCAGCGTAACATGCAATAAACCAATCACAGTGTCATCTCCCATTCCTTTCAAGAGCCAAGTGGGCTTGCACCTTCTAGCACCTTCTAACATTTTCCCGTCTAGCACGTGGGTGCTAGACCGGAAAATGACACATGCATCGGTTTTAAAATAGCAAAGACACTTGCGCTGTGCTTGACGCCACTTTGCACCACGCGTAAGATAGGGCCCTATATGTTTGTGGGCATGTTAGCATTTTAGCTCAAAGTACTGCCGTACCGAAGCACAGCACCACGGCATGGCTGTAGACTCTTAGTCTTGTTAAATTAAGAGTTGAGTTCAGCCTGGAAGCCAGAAATTTGGTTTAAAAATATGCTACACTTGTCAACAGCAACAGGCATGCAATTTTCAGTTAAGACGCACAAAATTTACCGTTAAAGGGTGCACAGACACTGTATGGTCCTCATCATTAATATCAGTACAGCAGATATTACTCTTGGATTAGTCACTATATAACCATGTGTTACAAGACGCTCCAAACAATGTGAAGGTTTATTTATCTATTTTTTAAAATTTTTTTGGCAAGTCAAAGATCATGCTTAAATCTGATACTATGGTTTGACTGTTTTTGTCTAACTTTTCTGGTCAACAGGACAGTGGAGCCTCTGCCCCTGAAGCCACTCTGAACCCAGGCCACTCTGCCCAGCTTCACACTGCAGTCATCAATCAGTCAACGCTCGATCTCCGCCTACTTGACTACTTGTCTCAGGATTGGTCTTCTAAATACAGGTCAGACTGCTTATATATTGGGACTATTTTGCTGTGTCCATGTAGTCTATATATTTAGAGTATATTAGTCATTGTTTACATAAAGAGTAATAATGCTCATACATTTGATTAATTTACTCTGATATTCTGTTACATTTTACACCCTCAGCTATGAAGCTATTCAGCTTTTATGTCCTGAGTGACTTAATATCAGTGCAACAGTTGAAATATTAAAACTCCAGTCCAGATCACCAAATTTTCATTTATAGGAACAAATAAAAAGGAATTCCTTCCCTGAAAGTGTGTTTTTAAACCTGCAACAGAAGAGAAGACACATATTAATTAATCATGTGGAAATTGTCTGAAGACACTACACTAAACACATATATGAAAATCTACACAAAACAATGCTGGGTTGAAGATTAAAAAAATATTATTGTACAATAAGGAGACAGAACGCACAAAAAGATTTGCATCAGTTCGTCTCAGCGAGCAAAAAGCAAACCCTATTCTATTATAGTTGGAGAGGGCACAAAGAAATGATCTGTGATTGGTCAAATCATACAAATTTATGGATTACAGCCAATGGCAAACAGCCACGAGATACATTTACATGCACATGTATGTTAACTAAGAGCCACGTTACCTAAAGACACAAATCAAGGAAGAGCCTCAAGCCATATGTGGCCTTCGACCCCTCAACATGTCCTACTGCAAGACACAGAATGATACCTTATTTGGGCCTAAGCCAGGATGGAAAGTGAGGAGTGTGGGCCTCCTAATGCCCACATTAGCAAAGGAGAGAATTAATGATCATCCTCATACATCTCTGCACATTAAAATGATAAGACAATCCTTTGGTCTTTCTTTACCTTTACATTTACATTCTCATTGTATATTTTATCCCGTCATACAGTCTCCGCAGTGAACAGGAGGAGATCACCTTCATTGTGTTCCAGTCTCTCGGAGAGAATGAAGAGGATGATGGTGAAGGGCCAGAGAGGAAGAGGGAAGAGTTGGACATAGCAGTGCATGTTAAATATGACCTGGGACAGACAGTGGTTGCTATCCACTCACCGTATTGGATGATGAATAAAACGGGCAGGTTGCTGCAGTACAAGGCTGACGATATCCACCGCAAACACCCACTGGACTACGACATGCCGCTGCTCTTCTCCTTTAAACCTCGTTACTTCTTGAAAAACAATAAGGTAAGGGAAGTAAAAGCTTACAAAAAACGTTTAGTTATGTTCAAAACTGAATACACAGGTCTTTAGCGTTAGTATTTAAGAAATCCTTCTGAATTAGCATATTTAACTGCAGAGGGACACTGGCTAGATACTGGAGAAATAATCAGACCAATTTTTCAATTAAATCGTCCAATCAGTTAGTCAAATCTCGTCTCTATTTGATTAAGAATTACTGAAGTCACAGATAGCCCTGCTTGTGTCAAAGTGAAATACTGCTTTGTTATTATTATTTAATTCTTTTCATCCCTCAGGTCCGTCTAATGATCTCAGACAGCGAACTGTCCGATGACTTTTCCCTGGACACAGTTGGTAGCCATGGAGATGTGAAATGTAAAGGCCGATTCAAAGATTACCTGGTGAGATTTTGTCACTGATGCTGACATTCAGACACAAACTTAAAGTCACAAAACCTTTGCTCAAAGAGCAGATGTTTTGGATTGAATTTAAATGACTTTTACTTGTCAGTGAGACTTGGTTTGATATCGGAGAAGTACATAATCGTCATGCTGGGTATTGTGTGATGTGTGTCTGACTTCAGGTCGGTGTGAAGATCGACGCAAGCAGTTTCAGTCTGACCCGCATCGTTACCTTTGTGCCGTTTTACATGCTGGTCAACAGAACCAAACACTGTGTTTACATCTGTGAGGAGGGGCAGGACAACTGGACTGAGGCTGAGCCAGAACAGGTCAGAGCCAAGTTCAGCATTGTTTGCATCTGTGTTTTTTTTCTTTGTTTGTTTTTTCATTTAATGCCACCAAGTCTGGGCACTAAAACGTCCACCACATGGTCTCTTAACCAGACACAACATGGATAATATATACTTAACTGATCTTTGGGTTTTGCAGGCAGGTTATTCTGATACCAGTGATAATGTGTCATCTTCTCTGACCTAGAAAATAGGTGTCATAAGGTACAAAGTGCAGCCAGTACAGTTTGAAGCTCTCCATCACTTTCACTGCTGTCAAATTCTATTAATATTGAAGGTATTATTAATTTGCAAACGTTAGATATACAGAATATCTGTGATTTAAATTAAATGATTGGATTGTGAAGATATGCTACTGATCTCAAATCTACAGTACATAGATGAATCTACAAGACTGAGAAGATTTATAAAATTATTTAAATGTAATCAGTGAAAGTCTTATTGTTATGTGATTTGTCAGAAATAACAAAACTGTCTAAGACCTTTGGTTGCTGAATTCTAACAAACCCTTCTGGTGTTTAGGTTATTAAAGTACTGAATGACTTTCTCTGTAATATTTTGAGATGAAGCCCTCACCATATTATTGAAGGTCTTGTATTATTCTACATTTAGTCAGCCATTCCTTTCTGGCCTGAGAACGACACCAAGCGGCTCAAAATCAAGGTACAGGGTTGTTTATCGCCTCCTCGGATTATTGACTTCACACGACCAGAGAACTGCTTATTGCTGCACCTGGACAACTCTGTAAGTACTTACACACTGTGATAATGGTCATCTGTGCATATTAAGTCTTTTTTTCATACAACATGTACTATGTAAAGACCTCTTTTCCATCTGTAATAGTTGATATTCAGGTATGTCTTGAAGGAACCCGTATATATTCCAGTATGTAGACTGTTATTGGTTTCCTTCTGCAGGTAGGTGGGATCATTGTGGATGTGAACCTATCAGACCACTCAGCCACAATCAGATTCTCTGAGTACCACGACGGAGCTGCCCCCTTCCTCATCATCAACCACACCAAAGACCAGACTCTGCAGTTCCACCAGAGGTGAGAGAACAAAACGTGGACAGTTCGGGAGGAAGTAAATAGATGATCTTGAGCCATGCAGGTTTAAATTACTGGGTAGGATGCATTTCCAAGTGGGCTCAGACTGGGAGGAGAAAGGACAGAAGTTAGATATTAAACATTAGGGGGGTGAAGCAGGTCATCATGGTAATCATTACCTCATCAAGCATGTAACACAGAGATTGGGTCCTTAAACTACCACAAAAATGAAAGAATAAATTTATGGTGTGAGCTCAGTAAATAAACTGATTAAGATGCAGAAGAGAGGAAGGAGGCAGAGAGTGGATGAGAAAATGATTCAAATACAGTTGAAGTACTGGCTGAGGATGAAGTAGCTCCACATTCCTTATTTTAGTACTTAAACAAGCTGTTTTAGTCATCTCTGTTTGCTTGGAGCCTGTTATCTTCAGTGTCAGCATAACAACATTCTTTACAATACCGTAACACTTCCACAGCTTTATTTTATTACATAACAGTGTCTCTTTAGTGCAAGTGTTGTCTGTAAATGTGCTTTTTTAAGTTTTCGTGGTGTGGTTGTGCCACACTCGCCTTAAGTTAAAAAAGGGCACAATAAAGTGTAAACAGAAAATCTCTGAAAAACTAAAGAGGATGTTTTGCTTTCTATGTTGTGCCATTACTGTTTCTTCCAGTCTATTCAGCTTCTGTATTTGATTTTCAATCTCTGTTTATTTACTTTTCAACAAATTTTGTTTCCGAATGAAGAAACAGCAGTTTTTAATTTTACCAACGCAGTAAGGACTGTTTTATGCACAACATTCATACTTGCATTTCATTGATATGTATTTTTCATATTTGTTGAATGACCTTTTTCTCTTGTTGCAGCAACCTTTTAACAGTTTAGTTGGTAATAACTAATATTGTTTGTTTTTTGCTGATAGCAGTTTATGTTTGTGTGTTGTGGGTCATGCAGCGCCCGGACAGACTCCACGTGGGTGGCTGATGAGCTGCTCGACCTCTCCTTCTCAGAGGAGGAGGAAAGGTAGAAAAATATGAAATGAGAAACTCTTCTGACACACTCTGAACTCAGAAAAAGAAAGACAGAAATTAAATGGGAACGGGAGGGCGGAGAAAACAATGTTGGTGTTGCACTTTCTACGAGTGCCAAATGATTTAAAGTATAACATTAAACACCTCCAAAGATTAAGAGAGATCCAAATACTGTTTATAAAATCAAGAAGCCGACAAGAGGGCAGAAACAAACAATTGATGCAGCACTTCAATGAGGATTTGGTGTAACATTAAAGGGCTTACGTCACATTCACTTCAATGTGACGCTACATCTGAATGCAGAGTGTGATCAGATCAAGAGTGCAGGTAACGATAAGTAGAAGAAGACCGCTTCAGTTCTGATTCTGGTTTGTTTTTGTGTAATCTGCTCCTCACCTTTACCATGTTGAAATTACATTATTACTGTACTTTTGATATTTCTTGTACAGTAAATGTATATATCATGAACTTCATCATATTGTTTGTCCCAAAACTCAAACAATGAGAGCCACTATGCTTCGCTGTCTCTTAAACAACATATTTATAAAATACCTACTACATTCCCTAGTCATGGTTTTTGATTGCCATCCTGGAAATTTGCACTGTTCTAAAATGTCTAAGAGTCACTGAAGTAGATTCAGAGGAGCAGGTTAGACATCTAAACCCATTTACTCATTTATTACTATGTTCTTTTGGTCTCCTATCAAGTGTCAAATCATCTTTACTTATAGAAGTACTAGTTTTGAACGCCGCTGACTGGATGGGATTCTGCCAGTGGAATCACACCTCCTGCTTCTTCCAGTAGTTCTGTTGCATTGACTAGTATTCTCTTATTTTTCCATCTCCATCCATAGATTATGGCTTCCCTACTACCTCTCTTTCCTCAGTTCCTTTTCTTGTCCGCTTTGTGTTGTCCGAGTCGAGATCAACATCAGTGTGAACATGCATTTTTAAACCTTGTCTCTTCAGTTAAAGGAGAGGTACTGGGGACTTTTGGATGTTGGCTGTTGTACTGTCATGTAATACTATATTTCTGTCCGTTTCTGGGAATTGTCAGACAGGTACTTTGGATTGGATGGTTGTCATGACAGTAGATTCTTGGTGGCTTGGCTCTGTTATATTGTCCTCTGTTTCACTGTTTTACCGCCGTCTGTCATTATTTGCTTCCTGTCATCTCAAATCAAGGGAATATTTTTTTTTCTTGATTTTCAGTGGTTATATGTTATGTTACTGATATATACAGTGTGTTTGTGTCTGGGTGGGTTTCATGTGCGTGCAGCTCTCAGAAGGCGACGGAGCAGGAGGAGCTGGAGCCTGGGAAAGCCGTGCACTACACCTGGGCTGAACCCACTGGGTCACGAGAGCTTTGCTGGAAGTGTGGCAGTTACAGTGGGAAGCTGAAGAGTGAGGAGGTACCGTATCTGAGCCAGAACAATGTCTGTGGTTGAGGAGGGATATTTATTAATTATCATTTTTCTCAATAGACACCTTAACTTCTCAGCTCTTCAAAACTTAAACTGCCTCTGACTTTGTCTCTTTCCAGCAGAAAGCAGGAATCGGTCTGCTTTCAGCATTAAAGAAATATTTATTACTTTAAAAAGAGACTTTGTAGACATCACACTAGAGCTGCAATTATTTGGTTAATTGATTAGTTAATCAAAAGAAAATAAATCAACAACAATTTTGATAATTGATCAATTGTTTCAGTAATTTTTTCAAGCAAAAACACCAAACATTTGATGGCTCCATCTTCTCAAATGTGAGAATGTGTTGCTTTTCTTGGTCTTACATTATAGTAAATTACTGTGGAGGACAGTGACTCAATATATTTTTACATATGTTCAAGGTGAGGCCAGTATTACAGTGGCAGTGAGACACCATTGTTTACTAAATGCCAAATTGTAAATGTTGTGGTGGCGATGTGTACGGTCATGGGTTTTGGATGTGAACACAGTTGTTCACATGAGATATTACGATGTTTGTTTAAACAGTTTGCATGTTTGTCTGCTCTTGCACATTTAGGACCTGCGTGAGGATATGAATAATGAGAGAAAGCTGTTTGTGATCTCCTTTTATGAAGGTAAAGTAAAAGGAGCTTGAATTGAAATGTCCAAAATGAAATGTTCAGATCCCTTAAATACAATCTGAAATGCTTTGCAGTTGTATATTCACTTAAAATGAACTTTACGATGGCTAGTTTGTTGAGAGTGCATGAATGTTGTTATGTACTAAGAACACAATTACTACAACTGCCTACAAATTTAGTATCATTTCAAATGGACCTCGCTATATGTCATAAAACATAGTTTATAGCACAAGTGGACAACAAGGTGGCATATTTATTGTTGGTTTGTTGGTTAAAACTTGTGTTCATCCTTGATTAATTAAATAAAGAATCAGTGACTCCCCACCAGCTTCAGGGACTCAGTGTTGTGTCCTCTCTGCAGGGGAAAAACCAGAATATTCCTTTTGGATTAATTAAGTTTGGTATGTTTTGTGTTTAATGTTGATCCAAAGGGCTCCAGCGTGTTGTGCTGTTTACTGAGGAGCATCGCATCTACAAACTGTTGTGTGAGAGTGAGAAGGCACAGCTGGCTGAACAGGAAATCATCCTGTCGCTACAGAACATGGGCGTGTCTCTGGTCAACAACAGCAGCAGCCAGGAGGTCTCCTTCATTGGGATCACAAGGTAGAAAACCAGCAACATACAGTAGACACAGAATAACAAGCTCAAAACCTGGCCAGGCCCAGACCTGTAGGGCACATGTTCATGTTCAGCTTAATACATTGACATTTGTAGTAAAAGTAAGTAAGTGCAACTTGAGTAAAATATAATAAGATTAAGTGAAATCCAACAAGTGTCCACTTTTAAAGAACTGCAGGTGATCATAGTCAGCCAAAATAAAAAAAAATGCAAATGAGGGATCTTCTTTCACTCTCAAGTTCTTTTTGTTTTATAAATGGTGAATTTAACGTTAACATACCGCTTTATAGTTTAGATTTTCAAAACTGAAAACTTCCGGCCCCTCTCTTCATAGGCCCCATTTATGTCAATGTAATGCAATACTGGCCAGATGAGATTTAATTGTCAGTCAGACAGGTTGTAGCTATACAACACATGGTGATTTTGTACCATTAACAATCCCTTGTCTCCTACTTAGCTCGGATGTGGTGTGGGAATTAAAGCCTAAGAAGAAGAATCGGTGGAAGACTCTGAGCACTAAAGAAGCTGAGATGCTGGAGAACAGCTTCAGAGAGTACACCGAATCTGGACCCATTGACAACGCCATCGTTGACCTGGAAAACAACTTCCAGGTTAGAGACTTGATATAATCAACTTTATTGATTTGGTCCAGTAACAAGTGATCAGTAAAAATGGAAATTGTACAAATTAAAAAAGCTCATTCAAAATGGGATCTTATTCAGTCAGTTTCACTTCTTTTTTTAATTGTCTCTCAGGTGAGTTTTACTCCCAATGGCGTGGATATGCGGATGCTGCAGCCGTGTGATGCTCCTCTCAGGAGGCACTTCCTGCCTGGGGTGAAGGTGGAGTACAGTGTCTCACCGCGACAGAGCGCCTACCGTGTCCAAATCCACCGCATACAGGTTAAAAAAAGAAGTCCAGTTTAAAATAGAAACAAATATCTTCCTTCCTTCTTCATTCAAAACTTTTTCTATTCACTCTCTTTACATGTACATCCTCCCCACAGATCCAGAATCAGCTGCCAGGAGCCATCTTTCCTTACGTTTTTTACCCTGTAAAACTGCCAAAGTCGATCACTATGGACTCAGGTCTGTTAATGTTTGATTTAGGATTATATATGCTGTTTATATGGTTTTTGGTCTTTTATCTTATTTTGTTTTCATTTTTCTTACAGAACCCAAACCTCTAACTGATATCAGCATTGTTACCAGGACAGCGGGGCACTCTGATATCTCTCGCATCAAGTAATTGTTTTTCTTACTGCGGTTCTTAACTGTTTATTTTACTGTAATATTTGGAATACAGAAATAGTTATCTCAGTTTGGCCCCTAAGTTCCTATTGAAATGTCTACCTGTCTCAGGTACTTCAAAGTGTTGATTCAAGAAATGGATTTGAAGCTTGATCTGGGCTTCCTTTATGCCATCCTGGACCTGTTCACCACTGAGAACGCCAGCATCATGAGCTCAGAGCAGGAGGTGAAATCCTCACACATTCCCTCTGTTTTGTTCAAATTCTGTGATGCGTAATCATAATCCTTATCAAATAAACAGTCAGTGAGGTCCATGCTAACTCTTGTGTTTTTCTGTGCCTGTACATTCATGTGTATGTTTGCCTTCTTCCTCCAGGTGGAACTGTTTGAGAAGGACATCGAGAACATGAAGACAGAACTGAACAGCGTCTCTGCTGCCGACACGTCTCCTATCAGCCTCTATGAGTACTTCCACATTTCCCCCATCAAGGTGCATATGTGTGTGTCTGTATGTTTTTTGTGTCTTTGTTTTCATCATCATCAGTCACCACCGGTCTTATATTTGCAGGTCTTAATGTAGTACAACCTTCTTTCTGTTGGTTGCACATATCTATTTATTCTAGGTTTGTTTTCTTTGTTTTATTTTCTTTTACTACTGTTTATGCTTGCTTGTGTGTTGTTTGTTTGTTTGTTACTTTGTTTTGTTTATGATGAGTTTGTTTAAATAAGGAGAGGGCTCTGAATAAGCCTTTTAAGCTTCCTTCCTGTCCTGCACCATAATTACTGTCTTTTCTATTGAATTTATTTTATCCTCATTATAGTGCAAATAAACTAAACTAAACTAATTAGTTTAGTCTGTATGAAAAATAGCAGAAAAGTGTACTTTCACTGGCATCTGAATGCTTTGATTACTGTTGTAATTCACAATTAAGTACCCAGAAAAGGAGGGAAATGTGAGAGTAATAGAAATTTTAATAATAAATTGTGTGGAGAATGACTGCTCCATTTGTGTAATAATTAAAGTAATGCTATAATTATTAAAATGTCAACAAATGTCTTAAAAATGTTCTCCTCTGCAAAACAAATCCACGAGCGCTTTAAAGAGGAATTGAATTAAAAATGGAATAAATGTGACAAAAAGAAACATTGAAATCTCAGTAGAGACACAGATTATATTTCCATCTGTAATATTCTGCTGTAGTATCTTTCTGTTATTTGTTTAAAATCAGAAGTAGCCAGCTTAATCTTCTCTCTGTGTTTGCAGCTGCACCTGAGTTTCTCTCTGAGTTCAGGAGGAGAAGACGGCTTGAAGGAGAAGAGAGATACAGAACTCATCCCCGTCCAGTCCCTGAACCTGCTGCTGAAGAGTATCGGAGCCACACTCACTGACGTACAGGACGTCGTCTTCAAGTATGCATGCACATGACGGCGCAAATACACAACACATAAATTACACACACTAACTTTTATTTTTGTGTGTTTTGTTGTTTGAGGAATCCTTGTGACTATACTGAGTCTGTCTTTTATTTTAGGCTGGCCTTCTTTGAGTTGACCTTCCAGTTTTGTACCACCCAGCAGCTTCAATGGGAGGTCATCAGACATTATTCTAAACAGGTATAAAAAAAACTCATGCACAATGACAAACCCAGAAATATTCAAAAATATTCCTTCAAGCCAGCTAGGTTGAAATATTCTGCAGAATTAAACCAAATCAAACCAGACACTGGATACACGTCAGCTTATCAGCATCCATTTGTGTATATTTCAGGCTATTAAACAGATGTACGTGCTGGTGCTGGGCCTGGATGTACTCGGAAATCCCTTTGGGCTGATCAGAGGACTGTCGGAGGGAGTGGAGGCCTTCTTCTATGAGCCCTATCAGGTAGCAATATAATGCAAGAACTGATGAACGCCAATCAATGCAGCAGCATTAAAAAACCACTTTAATTTTAGTGCTCGTTATTTCAGCTGAACATTTACGTGATTATTTATCTTTGACTGTATTGAAAGACACCAGAGGTTGTGAGGAGCCATTCAAAACCTATTGATTGTTCAAGATGTGCAGTCTTTAAAGTATCAGTATAATGTTCATGTTAATATTTATAGCAGTGTGGCTACATGAAACCGCTACAGTGCAGACGTTGCTTTTGTGTCTCCTTCATGTTTAACTGTTGCGTGGGGTTTTCCAGGGAGCCATCCAGGGGCCGGAGGAGTTTGTTGAAGGAATGGCTCTCGGAGTCAAGGCTCTGGTGGGGGGAGCTGTAGGTAAGTAAAGGGCTCATAAGTCTTCTATTATGTATTTAGTCATCATTATGTAATCATAATATCTTTGTACATTTACGATTTCTGACTATTACAGATACAGCTGCACATATACACTTTATTTTACATAAATAAACAGAGGATGCCCTGTAGGCAGGATGAAATAAAGTTGCAAAGGAAGAAGTAGATATTTTAAAGAATATACCTGACTAAATATAAACACTCGTATCTGCCTTGTAGGGGGAATAGCAGGCGCAGCCTCCAGGATCACAGGTGCCATGGCAAAGGGTGTCGCCGCCATAACGATGGATGAGGAGTACCAGCAGAAGAGACGAGAGGCTATGAACAAACAACCCAGTGGCCTGAGAGAGGGGCTGACCAGGGGCGGAAAAGGATTAGTGTCTGTACGTAAAACAAGAAGCGTCTGGATTGTTTCTAATTGTTTTTATCAGTGGAAAATAACACACCATAAAGGACAGGTTCATGATTTTTCAAGTTTATTTGAAGCTTCAGATGTCCGCATCAGTCAAATCAAGTCAATATCTTAGTTACAGCCTTTTTAGTGCCAAATTCCCTCTTTTTGTTATGATCCTTCTACTGCAGCTGAACAAGAAAAGAGGAAGTTTTTGAGTAAAAAGACAGTAACTGTGGAAGATTTCCACTTTATTTGACTAACTCAGATGGCTGAAGCCTCATATTATCTTGAGATAACTTATCCTTTAAACACATGTTATGAAGTGTAAAAATATAATGACTTCAATTAATCTGTCATCGGTGAATCATTTAACACTTAACCTAGTAACAATAACACTGTAAACCGACTACTCGAATTGCTGCTACTCGGTAACATTGTCATGGTTTCTTTTCAGGGGTTTGTCAGTGGGATCACAGGCATTGTTACCAAGCCTATTAAAGGTACGTTGAGTCAAAGCCTCTTACAGATTTTTGTGACGGCAGAAAATTTAATGGTACAATTATTGTGGACAAAATGAATGGTATAAAATATTACATCAAGATAATTTTCTTCACATTAATCTAATCTAATCCTCTATAACTGTGATGTTTTACTGTTTTGCAGGAGCACAAAAGGAGGGTGCAGCAGGCTTCTTTAAAGGTGTTGGTAAAGGTCTGGTTGGTGCTGTAGCCAGACCTACAGGAGGCATTATTGACATGGCCAGCAGCACCTTCCAAGGGATCAAGAGGTATGTTCATCTCACAGTGTGTTTGAACGTATACAAAGTGAATATTCTGTATATTTTATCTGCATCTGTTGCTGCTTCATTGGGAGTTTACAGCCAAAAAAATATATAAAAACACTTGCATATTAGAATACAAACTATGTATGTTTTTGCATGTACATGTGAATATTTGTGTATGTAATCATACTGTGTGTTTGCTTGCATCAACAGTCTTCTGTATTCCCATCATGTATTTGCATGTCTCATTCCACTTTTAGGGCAGCAGAGACTTCACAAGATGTTCAATCCCTGCGTCCTCCTCGCTTCATCCACGAGGACGGAGTCATACGACCATATAAGGAGAGAGAGGGCATCGGCAGTCAGATGCTCCAGGTAGGACAAAAATTTCCATATCATCAGCTTTCCACGGTCAGACCTGAGCAAATATTAGTTCATGAATATTCTTATTTAACTGAGATTATGACAGGATTCATCTTTGTATTCGCCCAGGTTTGCTAGTGCAGTTTTGTGTGCGAGTGTACATGCAGACACATGAACACAGACATAAGGAAACTTGTTTTAAACCTTGTTTTTAAACCATCCCCCCTTCAGCCTGCTCTAATTTAATTATCTTTAAACCTTTTACTTATTTCAGCAATTGTCGTAGCTTTTTGTGTTTATGGATCAGCTCAACTTTCTGTCCTTTTATTCACCTCTGTGGCTGTATTTTTAGCTGTAAGAAGGTAAAACTACGTATTTGCAACCATGTAAACGCATGAGGAAGAGTGGAAATAAATGTGAGAACTCCTCAGTGCCAAAGCAAAGATTATGTTTTCACTCTTTCATCGCTTTTTTTCTACACAACTAACATGATTAATTTAATGCTCTGTGATGTTGTGGCAAATGATGCTATATCTATATCTGCACGGTTTTAGCAAAATCAGCTGTAATTATAGCAGGCATTTGGCTAAACATGTTGTTGATTAGCACTTTAAATTGCATGTGGTGTGGCGACTTTCTCTTAGTATTATGTCTCTCATATTTGTATATTTTGGAATAGGTTAGAAGTGTCTCAGTTTTGCTTCATTTAAGCTGCTGGTTACTTTTCTGTGCTGATTTTATGCTGAAGTTGTGCTGGATGGATTGGGTTGAAGTTTCTGCTTATGAGTCTCAGGTCAGAGATACTTTATTCACCTACTAGTAAAGACTGTGTGTAGAATTTCCCCCTAAGGTTTACAGATTGGTGACAAATTAGAAAAACCAAATTCAAGTGTTGGGCAGCGAGGATCCTCCCCAACAGCTTCAACACTCCTGTGTGTCGACCATTATTCCAAAAGATATGTAAATGATTTCATCATTTGGTGTTTTGATGATGATGATGATGGTGGAGATCCTCGCCTAACATGTTGGTCCAAAATCTCCCATAGTTGTTTCTCTATTCATTTATTCAGATTTTCCTGTAGATTGTCATCTGTCTGTATCACCAGCTTTAGACGTAGGTTAGGTTTGTGTGTATATTGATGTGTTAGTGATGGTTTTACCCCCTGTGACAAATTAGGACTAACTGAAGAATAACACAACTACAAATCCTAGTGGATACCACATTTCATGCATTTGTTTCATGTTTCTGTTGTAGTTGTTTGGAAAACAGGCTTTAAAATACATTGTGGACAAACTGAATTTATTTTAGGAAGCTTTTAACTGCAAAGCAGATGGACACAAGAAATTTGCCCACAATGTATTTGAAGCCTGTTTCCCAACAACTTGAGGGTTAAATCACCACATTAGGGTGGCGAACTTCATCCCATTTACAGGAATTTCGGCTCCAGAAGCCAAACGGAAACCTACAATTTCAGTTGTTTTTGAAAAGTCACATTAAACTTAAAAACATAAACACATGGCAGCAGAGGGCGACTTTAAAAAGCTGCTGGGTAAGAACCAAACTGTAGTAACATTTATTTATGTGATACAGTTGTCTAAATCTCCTTTTACCACTGGGGTAGATACAGCTGACTGGGTAGAAGCAGGTTTGGTCTCTTGTCTGCTCTGACCTCGACTCTGTCTTCTCTCTTGTCATGTCCACAGAGGAGATGGGCCTACATTGAATGGAGTAGAACTGGCTCAGAGGATGAGGGTGATGAGGAAAGCAGCTAGGAGTGACAGCTGTAGTGTAGCGTTGGTGTTTTGTATATCAGTAGTCTGTGCTGGAGTTCGTTTTCTGCCCGCTGTCTCTCAGTCAGAGTTCACAAAGGCCTTTACGTGAAAGAAATGTGTTTTTATGTATCTTAAATTTTTAATTAAGTTGTGTTTTCTTTGTTTTTCCGAATGTCTTTATCTTTCATCATTTAACTCCAACCCTTTTTTTTTCTTTCATCATGTACACTCATGCCACAAAACCAACTTTTCTTCCCATTGTTCAGATATTTATTCATTGTTGAGATAATCCTCATGAAGTCATAGAGAATTATTTCCCTGAATCTTCTTTTCTCCTCATCAGTCAATGTGTTTCATCATTCTCTGTCATTCACTGTCACTTATTCACTTCTGTCTTGTTCTCAATAAAGAGTTTCAGTTTCAACGTCTACCTGCCATTTGTGTTTGTTTCATTCCATCTTTCTTCTCCACCCCACGACATCTTTCTGTTCCAATTTTTTCAACAAGAGTAAATTTCTGTAATCACTTTGCAGAGAATCGTGGTCGACATGTAGCTCGTGCTCATTCATTTTTCAGTCTTTAGAAAATGTTTTTAAAGGCACTTGAGTATGAATTGTCATAGAATATAAACAAATTGGCATTCATATTTCAGTTTGATTCAGACATACCACAGTGTATAATAATTTGGGTATTTTTAACTTCTTTCTTTCTTTCTCTCTTCTTCCAGAAAATTGAGAACGGACGTTTTGCTAAGTACAGATACTTTGCTCATGCTAAGGTCAATGACTCCGACTTCCTTATGATCACCAAGAGGTGAGTGTTTTTCAGCACCTTACTGAGTTTCGAAAAGCATTCCAACTGTTTTTTCATTTTTTTTATTTTAGTCAAGTCTATCATTGTGTCTTTCTACCTGCCCAGTTAAACCAGTGTGTTAGTGTTGGCCACTGGAGCCCTGTGGGCTTGTGTTTTGTTGGTAGAAGCTGAGTACTACATATATACTATTATTCAGCCAAACCATTATTCAGCTAACATATACCTGTCCTGTGTGATGTTTCTATGAGTTTGCCTCACTCTAATCTATACCCATATTCTTGTATCCATGGTGTCCTCTCACCAGATATTCAGTGTTTCTTGCTCTCTTTTCCAGGGGCGTATTTTTCGTGACCAAAGGCACATTTGGCCAGCTGACCTGTGAGTGGCAGTATCTGTTTGAAGAGTTCACCAAGGAGCCGCTGATTGTAGAGGACCGCCGACTTCGCATCGAGGCTAAGGTACAAAAAAAAACAAATAAAGACAAATCTTATCCAAATCAGAAGCTACTCTTTTTGCCTTTAGGAGACTGACTTTTTTTTTTTTTTTTTTTTCACACTGGGGTAAAGTGAATCTTTGGTCATCATTGTATTCACCATCTCTACAGTGTAAATTTCCCCAGAAATATTCAAGTATTCAATATCATCCAGCCTAACTTTGAAAAACATATTACATACAGTTTCAAACATTTTCTGAGATTTGGGGATGCAGCGACACCTGTAGTCAATTTTCCTGCAGATTTTTGCACTAAACCATCTGTCTTGTGAACTGCAGGAGAGAGTAAAGTCTGTCTTCCACGCCAAGGAGTTTGGGAAGATCATCAACTTTAAAACCCCTGAGATAGCCAAGGTGAGTAAGATCCTCTGACTCAAATGTATAACTTCATTATTCATTTTTTGATGAAATGCCTTAGTGTTTCTTTGTCACATCTACGTTAAAGATCTGTATATCAAACCTGTAGTCACAGTAAATAATGTGCTAAAATTTGTTCTCATTCACTTCCAGTGGGTTCTTGCCAAACTGGAGGACGCAAGAGAGTTTACCCAAAATCTGACTGAGAAATGATACAAAAAAACAAAAAAACAAAACAAGGAACACACAAAGAAAGTGTGTGTGTGTCAGTGCCTTTGTTCTTTTACTGCATGCTAGTTTTGTTCACCTCCATGTGTGAGTAGCACAACGATGCTGTATGTTGACAGACCTGGGGGAGGGAGGGAGGGTGAGTAGTTTGTATGTGTGCATGCTTACAGAAGTGCTACAATATAAACGGACTTACATTTACCACATACGCTCACAATGCATCGAACCATCTCGCTCTCTCTGCTCTCATTGCACTCATCCTTTTGCACACATATAAGTGATTTTAATGAGTTCTTTTATAACTTGAAAGTCTGTAAAACTAATGCTACGTCTGAGTTTACAAACACACCTCATCAGTATGTGCTTTAGTAGGAAATGCCGAGTGAATCAGAGCATTTTCCATTTCCTAGGCCTTCAGTTTGTCATAGCTCTGCTTGCCATACTCAGTCAAATGCACATTAAATCGCTCATTTTATTCACTGACATTCACTCATGTTGTATTTGCCTAAATGTCTCTCTTACACTGCAACAGCTACAGTAGTGAGAGACTTTGTGGAAAAAAAAGCTTGAACATTTTTGTAGCACTGTCAACACATACTGTGTGATGTTGTTTATTTTACTGGATTATATAAAAGGGAAACTAATTTAAATCTTGAGTATGGCTTTATAACACACATCATTCAAATTGCGCAGTACACGAAATCTGTTTTCTTTTACTTCTCACTATCCCTCTTTTTTTTTATACATTTACGCAAGATGAAGACTGTTCTGTGTGTGATTTAGAGACGCATGCTATTTTTATACTGTACTTAGATGTATCAATCTGCTGTATATTGATCTAATATCCTGTATATATCCATCCTCACACTATAGTCTGTATGAAGGCGTTGCAGATTGTAATTTTGTGATTTTTATGTTTTTATACCACACATATGCAATGCCAACTATGTTGATGATATATGCAGAGAAAAGTATATTTAAAAGAAATGAATGCTTATGATTGTGAGCTGCTGTTTTCCTCTGATGGATATTTTAAAGGTTTGCTTTAGGTTTGGGGTGCATCACAGTTTAATAATGACTAAAAATGTCTGTTGCCATTAGTTTTTGTCATTTATGTTTTCGGGGAGAAAAATGTTCACTGCAGTGGCTTAATTTTTTTCCCGCTGTTTTCAAAAAAATAAAATATGTGTTTCAAATATCAGCATTATGTCATGTATGTTTTTTGTCACATACAGGTTTTCATCCTCTCCCTTAGGTCTTGTTTTCACCCAGAAACACACAAATTTCACTCTTTATTAAGTAACTGTAATTGTTTATTTGAAATTACCATAAATAATATTTCCATTTCTCCTGAGAAGAAACTGTTCAGTAAAGTTTTTCAAAGCACAACTTGGATTATTTACATTTAAAACCAGATAAACTCAGTAGCTTTGCTCTCTGCCCTCAATAAATAAGGCACTTGCAGGCAAAATGAGACACAGGGAGCTTACAGTGTTAGAGGAGAGGGGAAAACAAACATTTTCTACACATTATTAAATTAATTATTAAAGGGAACTCTTTACAACTTTTACATGGGCAGAAATCATGTCAGTTAAAGCACACAGGTCCTATTTCTAATCACTATATTTTAAGAATTAATAAAATAAGTAGACCACACAATACTATTTTTTTTACTAATTTTCACATTCTCACTTCTACTACAAACTGTTTTCTTACAGTACATCTCTACAAAGCCTAAAATGGACACTACAAAGTCTACAAAGATTTTCAGAAACAGCAATCAACAGGAACAGTACGTCTGTTACATGTTCATATTCTTTGGGTGTATTTTTACAGGCACAAAAGATGAAAAAATATAAATATCTGAACTTTTGTATTAAGTAACCCAAGAATCTTTTCAGCGGTTGTGTAAACTGGGAGAAACTATAAAAATTCTAAATGTTCTTTGTTTAGACAGCCAAGAGAAAGTTTTGTTTGATTGATTTCTCCCATCTTGGCTGTCCTCACGTCTTCCTTCCGCTCTCTCGCATCCCTTTGTCGCCTCTCCTGTCCCGCTCCACCTCTTCACACTAGATTGAACTCTTTCAGGTTGTGTCTGAGGATGGTGTCTTTGACGGCCACGAAGACGAAGCGGATGTTTTCCGTGTCTGTGGCGCAGGTGAAGTGAGGGTACAGTGTCTTGTCCTTGTCTGGATTTTGATCTTGGTACATTTTCAGGATGAATTCTTGAGCCGCTCGAGCATCCTGCCGAGGTCCTGCAATTCAGGGTTGAATATTTTTTTTCAGTGAATTCAACATGTGAATCATTTGTGTTATTTAAGATAAAAATGAGACCAAATTTGAGAATGTGTCTCAGTGCACAAGGTGTTTTTTCAAAAACCTTTCTTTTTGTGTTTTGTCATCTTTGAATACACATTTTCAGTGTTTTGCCACATTTTACACTTTACGTGCCACATACAGTACCAGTCAAAAGTTTGGACACATTTTCTTATTCAAGTGAATGGGAAGGTGTGTCCAAACTAACTGGTACCATACATCACAAGTTTATCATGAGATCTGTGCATAAAAGCTCTGGTCTCTTCTTCTTGTGATTGTACATGTATAAAAGAAAGAATTAAGATATTACTGAGATAGGGTTAGGATAAATACATAGATAGATAGATAGTTAATTAAAATTACAAATACAAATCCTATAGTGCAATATTAGAGTTGAGACACTAATCTGACACTGTGTCTGCACACAATTTCAACCTGAATCTACCTTGATATTCCCTATCAGCTACCTACACATGAATTCAAGATGATTGTTCAAACAAACTAACAAACCTGTGAATTCAGGAAAGTAGTCTGCTATGTGGGAGTACACGATCTTCTCCTTAAGGATGTCAGTCTTGTTGAGGAAGAGGATGACAGAGGAGCGCTGGAACCAGGAGTAGGTGATGATGGTTTTGAACAACGCCTTGCTCTCCTCCATCCGATTCTGAAATAAAATTGGCGCACAGAGAAAGGCAACGCTGAAAACTTTTTTTTTTTTTTTTTTTTTTTTTACGGGATCAAAGTCGCATCACAAGCTCCTAAGAAGAGCGTTAACGTCGCCTCATGATCTGCCGACGAGCTGAAGTCTCACCTCATTGTCGCACTCGGCCAGGACCTGGTCGTACTCGCTGAGCGCCACCAGGAAGATTATCGAGGTGACGTTCTCGAAGCAGTGGATCCACTTCCTCCGCTCTGACCTTTGACCCCCCACATCCACCATCCTGCCATAACGACAGCCAACCCCAGCAACAACAGAAAAGGTATGCCATGTCAAAAATCACCTGTAGTGCCTGTGGCCAGTTCCATCTTAACATAAATACTCATAATTTTACTCATTTTGTTGGTATGTCGTATCTCACCTGAAGACGACATTCTCCATGTCAAAGGGGTATTCGATGATACCTGTGGTTGGTACTCGGACTCTGAGGATGTCCTGAAGGTCGGGTATATAAGAGGGTTGTGCAATTCGATCCAGGTCAGTGAGATAGCTGAAGAAATGTGTAGAAAATAAGCACAGTGAGAGGTTAAGCAAAATAACAGAATTAAATGAATTTTCTGGCTATTTAAAAAGGAAGGAAAAATACCAACGCTGTGAATTTAAGAGAATAAGAGAAATCTGATTTATGCCACACATGAATGTTAGCTGTGACTTGTCATTTAAAGTCCCACTCCACTCAAAAATGTGTTTTGCTTTTTATCACTTTACTTGAGTATTTTAGTTTCACTGTGCAGAATGATGTATCTGCAGAGTTTGACACTAGAAGGTTGTTTTCACATTCAGCTACTGAAAGTGGAAAGTTTCTCTGCACTCACTGAAAATCTGAGGTACCTACGACCACGATTTGTGACATCACAACTATATGTCTTAAAACATGTCTGGAGGAGATCTTTAAGTCAAGTATTGATGTACAGTACCAGTCAGCAAAAGTTTGGACACACCTTTCCATTCACTTAAATGAGAAAGTGTGTCCTGACTTGACTGTTACTGTATCATTTGTGACTGAAGGGTCACAAAGGGAAACGCAGATCGGAATTGAAAACCAGTGGAGAAGAGATTTGCTACAGTAGAGAACAAACACAGTGTATTTTAGTTTACACCACATGTGCATTTCCAAAAATAGTAACAACAAGCTAAAAAAAAGTTTCTTTTCATTGTCTGTGGTTCATCAGTAGCTTCACAAAAAATAGGTCTTTAATAAATGCTCTTCAGCAGGAACTCGTCTATGTGCTCAGTACAGCGTCTCTTTGTATTTACAGCACATGGCAGCCTGCTAACTGCTCAAAGCCAGGAAAAAAATCTCATCATGAAGACATGACTGGTCTGTTTTTATTGATATATCTATTCTTTTTCTATTATTTATTTGGTCTTTGTGCAATGCTTTCATGTTTTTAGGATTTTATCAAATTTTTATTTATTATTATTATTATAAACTTTTATTAATTTCCCCCTTTATCCTCATAATTATGTCTATGTGTTTTTATTTAATTGTAATTCTTAGACTTTGTTAAGCACTTTGGTCAACATTTAAACAATTTAAATAAATTGACTTGACTTCTTTATCTTGGGCTACAAGCACTCAGATTTGAACATTGTAAGTCTAAAAATCAGTAAATGCAGGTACTTTCCCACCAATTTTCTAAAACCCCCAAATTTATAGGTAAAAATAAAAAGGACAGAACCTCATTGTCTTCAATGGTAGCTATGGTGCTGCCTATTATAATGCAATAGCCTTACAACAAACAATTACAATATAATATTTACAGTATTCACTGAGACTGTGTCAGAGAGATGTTATAACAACATAATAACCCTGTTCCTTAGATCTTATTCTGTGGTGTTTTATTATTGCCTAGTGTTCTTTTTTCTACTCCTTGTAGTATCTGTGCTACTGACTGCAGCAGCAACATACAGTATTTATACCTGAAGTTGCATCTATTATTGCTAATTTGTATCAGCAACCATCTCTCTTTAATCAACTATGTATTCAGTGTTTGGCAGAGAGAGTCCAAACTATTTAGCAAGGTAGCATTTGGTCCATAAATGGTTGTGGGTTTGTTATTGTGTAGTATTTGTTACAGTAGTAGCATCAGTGCAGAATGTCCATTGCTCACTATTTGGTGGAGTCGGACAGCTGGTACTCCCTGCGTCGATCGTAGCACTCCTGTATTCCCCCATCATTCCACAGACTCCTGATGGCCGCTAAATGGGTTTGATCTAATACCTCCACTTTATCCACCTCCACCTCCAGGACTAAGTTTGCAAGCCCCTGCAAACACACAGACAGACACAAAGACATTTAGAAATGGGAAGAAAAGAAGCAGGAAAGAAGATTAGATTTTACTTTGCACACTGACACTTAAAATAAAGACCAAAGGACGTGGAAATATATTTCTCTAATTTTAGTAAATCAATTTGTCTGTTTCTAATAATTGGCAGGTTTTATGGTATTTCAGCTCATTATTAATATAAAAAAAATACTGATTTGTAAATTTTACTGCAAAGAAAATGTAATGTATACATGTTGTATAGATGTACTGTTCTTGCAGGGCAGCAAAATCCCTCCGTACTCTATCAGAGCTTCACATCTGTGATTGTTTAAATCCAAAAATTCAAAGAGGGGACACAGTCAGACTCTGTACCTGGTTCTGGGATCCAGAGAAAGTTATCTTGAGTGCCTCCATGGCTCGGATCATGGTCTGCATGGACGTGTAGATGTTCTGGTAGACCAGTTTGGCATAGCTCCTCCTGTCCTCCTCTGAGTATCCTCCTCCGTGGATAATCCTCATCTGTTTGATAAAGGTGCTCTTTCCACTCTCTCCAGTGCCTGTTACATACAACGAGGATTAAATCCAAACAAGATATTTTACATGTGCCATATTTTTTTTGTATTACAACATCTTCACAAAAACATGAGTGTTCAATGATAATTTTTTTCGCTAGATGTGTGTACAGGAATGAAGACTGCAGGATGCGTCAAGACTTAGAAAGACAGAGCTGCTTCATCCTTTGTGACAGGCAGTAATGTTGTGTTCTGTTTGTCTGATGTTTGTTATTGACTGTGTGAACGTTCTGCTCAGTTTGTCCACAGTCATAAAAAAAAAAAAAAAATACTGCTGCTGTCAGTTCAGCGAGTTCATTGTTTCAGCTCTCATGTTTATGGCTTTGGGAGAGACTTGATAATGGCCGGTAAAATACTGGATTTGTTTACGTTCTCAGGAGAAGTTGCAGACTTTACATTTTTTATGATATAGTGTTATGCTTATGAAGCCAGAGAAAAGCCCGTCATATTTGATAACTGATTAACATCCGGATCTGGAGGCAAAAGTAAATATATCACAATTTAAAAGGTGATATAATTTTCTACATTTTCACTTTCAAAAGTACAGCAATCAAAATTTAACTGAAGTAAAAGTGCTGATGTATTGTCAGCAAAATGTACTTTAAGTACATAAAAAGTAATTATTATGCAGGCAGTGGATTTTATTACATTACTGATGCATTGAAGTGGAGCTAATTTACTGTTGAGTAGCACAATGGATCATATTTTATAAACTTTGTAGGTTTTATATGTGTAAACTAGTGACATTTAATTTGAAATGTAGTTGAGTACATGCATAAAGTACAGTAGTATACAATGGAAATACTCAAGTAGAGTACAAGTACCTTATAATTGTTAAAGTCACTTTATTACATTTCACCACTTCTTTACATGCATATATGTGAGCTGACAGTTCCCTCTCAGATATATTAGAAGATGCGTCTGTTTCTGTACAGCTTGTTTCTAAGAGTTGTAGTAAATACTAACAAGTAACCAAGCACTATGACAACTTTTGATTGCTAACTTGTCCATGCAGGGATAGACAGGCAAACTGAAGGATTTGAATGTATATTTGACTGCCAAAAGGATTCCTGTCAATATCTGGGTGCAGGAAGTGAACGACGGACATCCTCACAGTAGCATTTTGCTTGAATCCTCAACTTGGCCAGCAGAAGGTGACGAACGTTTTACTGTGTGTACAAGCAGCAGATCATTGGTACTTGAGAAGGCTTTAAAATCTGGCAAAAATGATGTAAAGCTTACGTAATCGATGTATATTTAATATGTCGATAAACACAAAATTGTTGATAAAGCGTACAGATATTCAGACATCATATTACATTAACTGAGAGTGGACAGAAATGATAAATGATGGTTTACTGTACTAAATGAAACAGGTGTATCAAAGGTAACAAGGCTACTTTACTCCCACCATTTTCATGACTGTGTGGCCACCACACCTATATTACCCGGCACCATCATTCATATCTTTGCTTTAAGCTGGAGCTTAAAACGTGTTCTTAATCAGCCTTTTAACCCATATCAAAGCCATTTTCATTCACACAGGTACATATTTAATGTCTTTTTGTCTTTACTAATTAGAGATCAGATTGAATTAAGACAAAATATGAGTGTGTGTGCAACGCCGCGTATTGACAGAGAGTGAAGTGACAGGGTGAAGGTGTGTGTGTCTGATAGTTGGGGCTCGGTAGAGTGTCAGAGGTCTGTGTTCGGACACTTGCTGGCTTTCAGCTGATCCACACACCTATACCTTTCCACTGTCTTACTTTATAACAATAAATTATAAATGCACTAATTCACTAAATTTAATGTCTAACCACTCATTTTTATTAGTCACAGGAACAAAAGCACGCTACACTTTCTCTTTCTCTCTCCCTCTCCTAATTTTCTCATTCAGACCACATGATGTTGAATCTATTTGCTTAACAAATGTGTGTTTGTTAACAGACCTGAATATTGGAAGATGCTGAGTTTCTGTGTGTGTGCTTGCAGTAGGCGTGCGAGTGTGTGTGTGTGTGTGTGTGTGTGTGTGTGTGTGAGTACACACCTACATCTATATCCCTTCCTGGTTGTCTCCTCTTAGCATAGTGTGTTAAAGCTCTCTGATGAGTCTGAGTGTTGACAGCAGTGTTCTGCTTTCCGGGCTGTTTTGCATGGCATTATGAATACTTGCGTCTTAACATCTTAGCAAACAAGGCTTAGACAAATTGTCTGCATTTGAATGTAACTTGTTTACAAGTCAAGTTTCTTGGAGATGAGGGAAACACGGCCAAGACAGGCAGGTAGACACTATGACGGAGGGAAATCAATGTTCCACACTTCTACAGTGTTTTTACTTGTTCAGAGAGAGAGTCGGCCTTAAACGAGCTGACATGCATCTACTAATAACTAAACACAAAACATCTGTTTTCAAAACATTATTCCAAGAGTTGAATATTAGTACATTTCTTTCTTCTTTGAAAATTCTCCCTCTGTTGACACTTTAAAATTGATTACTGAATGACTCGCTGATCAAATAATATCTAAATGAAATACATATCTAAAACATTTAAAGGGGCTCTCTAGAAGTTTTACATATGGAGCTCGGTTTAATTTCCATGGGGAGTACCACACAGCCTGCTGTCCTTGTACGTGTCTGGCTGCAGCTCTCCAAAGTTTGAAAAAATAATCCTCTTGATGATGTCATCAAGATTATTTTGGATTGGATTTGCATACTACACATTTTAAGCATAAAGTCTGCATTATAAACAGCAGATTGAAAAATATAGGCATTTATCAGGAACTGAGGGCCTGATGAAGCGATTCTGTCAAGTTGCATTATGGGAAATGTAGTATCTGGTAGTTTCTGGAGCTTGCAAGTAAACTAAAACTGTGGAAGTGCTTTATTAAATCACTGAACTAAATCATTTCTAAATTATTGCTCCGAAGGGTGTGAATGTCAAGGGTGATTGACTGAGTATTTATTTAAAGTTTAATGAATTATCTACAGTGCATTGCAGTGCTCATTTTGGCACCTGATTTTGATTTTAGTCTTTTGACATAAATTTGAGCTTTTTTTGGTTTTAGTCTAAAGAACTAAACATTTTAGTCTAGTTCACATCAGTAAAATTTTAGTCTCATTTTTGTTTCACAATTTTTATGCCTTTAAGCATTTTAGGGCTACAGCTGTCACTATCTTTATTGTGTACAGTTACCATGGTTACAGGTGTCCTTCTCTTCTGTCGCGAGGTTAGTGGAAAAGACAAGGTTTACTTCGTCATACACAGTGTCTATGTCACTCTGCTCTGCAGGAATAAAACAGACTGACTCTCTTTAGTAAATCCAGTTGTCATTTCTAAACTCAGGCTGTTTGAACAGAACCGCTCACTCTCTGTCGTTGCTACTCATCTCGCATCACCACAGCTACCTGTGCTCTTCTGTGTAGGTCGAGTGTGTATGTTTCTGTCCATAAGTGCATGTTTATTTGCCGACATTTGTGCCTCTTTGCACATCTGCATGTGTATGTGTGACTTGTGTCATGTGATGTTTCACAGTTTCCTTGTGGGTGATGAAAGATGACCACAGAGGTCTTTACACACACACACACACACACACACTAACTACAGCCAGCAGATATGAGATATTAACACATTGTCACATAGGCAGATTTGAACCTCACACCTACACACACTTCCTCATTGGAGAGCTTGGTGACGTGGCATTGTGTTGGCTGTGTGAATGAATGTGGTGTTAATGTGGCAGAGATAAGAACTACTATCATCTGTCACACTCTGCCCTCTCACTATTTTTTTTTTTTTGCAATTGAAACTAACATGGCAGCCGAGGCTTTCAAGGAAAAGGTCGGACACTAAAGAAACTACTAATCTTCTAGGAAATTAAGGAAATTACGAAATAGATTATTTGGAACGATTTTTTTTTGACACAAAAAAATCTCTAATATGTCATTTACATTTTATCAGTTTGTTAGATCAGTTCAGCCTGATCTACATGTCCACACTATAGCAATTATGTCATAGACTGATGCTTCACCAGGAGAATCAGGTGGTTTCATAATATGGTAAAAATGTGTCAATGCTGATCGTTTCTCACAATAAAAACTACACAACATGAAAACTGCTGCATAAGAATAACATTATTAACAATATTAGCATTAATGTTATTTATAATAACAAAAACTTCCCAGTGTTTTGTCTTCCTGTGATACTAAAATGGACTGAAAACTTGTTCTGTTTTCCTTTTCATGAGCAAGACTTTAATTTTTTCTGATGTCTTTGTGTTTTGCGCCTGCATACTTTTTAGTTTGTTAATATTTAATATAGATACTATTAAGTGCACTCGCCTACTTGGTGGATGGTCAGGTACTGAAAAAATGCTTGCTTCTTGCTGCCTTTCATGTTCGAAATGCTTTCACTTTTCTTTTTAAATGTTTCCCACCAAAGTCCGGGACTTTTACAGTCAAATTTGCAGCTGAACTAAACGTGTATACTGTGCTAATAGAAGTGGTAAGGCAGTGTTGACATGTGTGCAATGTCCTACAGCTTCTCAAGTCTGGTCACTGAATCAAAGGAAGTGTGAGAACGTGTATGTGTTGATTGTTCATGCAGCTTCACTCCCCCTCATCCTCTCCGGGGACCTGACAGTGATCATCCAAATGAATCCACTGAGAACTCTAAGTCACTCTGATCAGGTAAATAAATGTAACTGTATTTTCCAGATGTCGAAGATTATAGATTCATTTTTCAAAAAGTCATTGTCAAAAGTTATACTCAAACTAAATAACGAGCCTTGTAAATGAGTCTTTTTTCAGGTAACCGGTTACACCTGTTTCTGCTTGGTATCAGGCTCATCAGACTCTGTTTAGTCATGTCATGTTAGCCCAGTGAGCTCAGAGCTAGCTCAGAGCTTCCCAGCAGCTCTTACAGTAACGTTTGCATGCCAGGCAGCAGTGAAATGAAGCAGCATGTACCACAATCCCACATAGTGTTCAATGTGAATGCATGGCATCCTTTTCTGCTCTTATCCATCCATGATGTGCTGGTCATCTACCGCACAGTGAGGTGAGGAAATTATTTTTTTTAAACAAATTGAGTGGGATTTTTAATCAATGTTGGTTAGGCCACTGTGGGCAGCAACCTGACACTTTGTTTTGAGAGAAAGCCCTTTCTAAGAGAGCAGTGGAGGCAAACCTACGCCTCATATCCTGCCCAGGGCTGGATTTGCATGACTTTTGCATGAGGCGCGCCTGCAGCAGCTAGTTATGGTTTTCAAACACACCACTGACCAAGGCTTTGACAGTGTCTCATGTCCCTGAAGTGCTCCCATACTGCTGCAATAAAATGTTTCTGTTCCAAAGCAGTGACAGGTGATGTTTGGATGCCATGGGGCAACACCCTGTTTCCTCGTTTACTAGTTCTGCCGGGTGTTTCCAAAGCCACGGAAGTGAGCATAGAACAGGGAATCAAGCCTCAGGCCCTCTCTCAACCAGCATCAGACCTGTTGAAGGGTCCTTGCGCGAGTCAGTGAACTCATACCAGGAAGTGAGTTGTTGTGCCGTTAAGCTGAGAGCATCAGACGCCTCACATAATGCCACACTGTTTAAAGGCCACCATAAAGCAGGACGATGCTCCTGAAAAATACAGGGGCCTGTTAGGCTTACTGACACTGTCTATCAGCTGTACTGATGATTTAAACCATGATATTGATATTTTCTCCTCATTCTTTTTTTTTCTTAGTCACTTTCCCTCCGTCAGACACGAGTTTATCCCAAATGTGGGCGAGGAAGCACACGTCTCCACTCCACTCCATCGTGGAGCAAAAACTAACCTCAAACACACAGCTCAATATGAGGATTTCAATGGAAACGAATGAGATGTTAAAAGCAAGTTTCCGTTTATTTCAAATGTAAACCAGCGGACGTCAAAATGCATCATCAACTGACACATATCTATCGACATGTGGCTGTTTCCTAGTATTTCTGTGCCATGTGGTAACTAAATGCGCCCGGCCGCCAACTGATTAAAAGATGAGAACTTCCCCGCACATCCTGGATGTTAAACGCGCACTGTGCGCACCACATCCGGAGACAAGGAAGAGAAATGAGAAGAAATGATTGATATTGATATAGATGTAAAACGTATGTCTCCTTAAACTATTCATGCAACAGACATATATGATACTCTCTCCTTTCCTGTAATTTTCCTGTTTAAAGTGCGCTGTCCCACCTGCCTTGATACCTGTGTGGCCTGACTCCAGGTGTGGTCAGGAAGCAATTTATAAACTGTCCTTGATGACTCACTGACCTCCCGTCAAAGCCACCAGAGATACACCAAACACCGAATATAATAAAATGACAAATGATTCTATCAGCAATAAGAGCTTTGAAAGAGTATTATTATTATGACATGAGTACAGAAATATGGGGGAAAGGATGTGGGCAACATACCGCATCCTCATATCCTCACAAACTCACATCAGATAGTGACTTGACTGTGGTCAGTGATGCTCACCTAACAGCAGCAGCTTCAGTTCCCTGCGAGAGTCCTTCTTGTCTCTCCTCAGCTGCTTCTCGATCTCCTCGTTGATCCTCTGGTTCTCTTTCTCCTCCGCCGACACGCAACATCCAGCCATCATTCAAGCTCCCTCTGCTAGGTGGAAATGTTGAAGGCTGTGGAGATGTCCGCACCGTTTAGTCTCCCCACTCAATCCCCTCTATCACTTCACAAATTCAAAAAGAAAAGGCGCAAAGCATCTTTAAACATGTTTTTTTTTTCTTTCTCTAAAGTCCAAATGAGAAAAGCAGTAGTTTAAGTAGGATGAGAATGAGATTATATGTTTTTTTTATGGTTTAAATATTCCACGGCTAAAGTAGAGGATCCTTTTTTTTTTAAGAATAAAAAGCCTCTGGACCTCTTTGACAAGGTGGTGTGGTTGATCTGAAACTGGAGGACACTTGTTGAACTTTATCCAGTCGGCTCAGAAGGGCGTGGCACCAGTTGCAAATATAAAGACATGAAATGGGAAGTCGACATCCACAGCCAGCAGCAGACCTTGCTGCCTATCATAAACGATAGTGAATAATGAGCAGCAGTGTGAATGGAGGAGTGGGAGTGCTGCTAGGCCTTTATCACAGAAAGCTGCAAAGAAACATGTCCAAAAAAAAGTATAGGAGTCATATTAGGAACTGGCGCTGGTAACATTGTTCCCAGCTGAGAGTAGCCAACTTTCTATACGGCAATAATGTTTTACTGGACGTGAAACATCCTCCACTGATAAGTTTCAGTGAGAAGGGAAGTGAGGCATCCTGCTTCAGTCCACCTTCTGACACTGCCGTGTCTCCTGACGGCCACTAGGGGGCAGGAAGGTCAGCTGAAAGTGTAGTTTTTTTTCCTGAACCTATGAAAAGAAACTGTGCATCTAGAAAAACAGCATTTATAACTTTGCACTTGTAAAGCTTAGAAAGGGTTTTGAGAGGCATGGAAATCAGGCAGTTTGGTGAGTCACAGCTTGACTGCTGAATGAGCAGAAAAGGAAAAGTGAACATGTGAGCTAAAAAAGTTTGCTTGAGTTTCATAGATTAATGATCATTATAATAAAACACAAAGGACGGAAAGAAAGAGATGAATGTATGTATAAAATGAAACAGTGAGTCAAACTAAGAAATGAAAAAGATGCTGCTGAGTAGAAAAATATCATAATTCAACTAAATGGCATGTATGACCCAGTAGGAGTATGATAGTGATTCTTCTCTGTATCGGGAGGTCAGCTCCTCTTCTACAGTCATGACAGGATGTTTATGAGAGCTCATGATTTTTTTTTTTTTTTTTTTTTTTTTTACAGGAGGCTGATCCTGCTTCTGTGTTTTGGACATGTGTTCTTCCAATGTGACATGTAGCAAAATCCACATTATTCCTGTTATCCAAATTTCCTGTGAGTCTCAACAGTTTGTCAAAGACTGTCTTATCAACTTTTCAGATAAGGCAAAGACACAATGCTTGTTCTTTTGTACATGTGAGTGTCAGACCTCAAATCATCCCCCATTCGACACAAGCTTATTTAATACATGTAAATCATTAAATATACTGAGAATTGTGTATGGCTAACTTTAACAAAATAACCACAGGAAGTCTGAGGACTTTTTGTGCAATTTACTCTCTTTTTATCCACACTGTTGTCCCCTTTGTGAACAACTTTCCCAGTACATACATTTGTGAGAAGTCCACTCTACTCTGTATCATCATGATTGCTTTGCAACAAGAACATTTACAAAAACAGAAAAAACTGAATGTGTTGTCATCAGCGGGAAACAGTAAATACAAATATTTCACTTTTCTGTTTGGTTGATCAACGACAGGATCCATTGGCTGCCGGATTCCCACTGCCTTAAGACTATTTGTTTTCTGCCCTGTTGGAGAGATAATTTAGGATGTGAACATAAACCCTTTGAGGATATAAAACCAGTGAATTCTTGAAATATGATGATTTTTTTCTTGGAGTTGCTGCCTTGATTAGCAATCAAAAGGTTGTCTCCCAACTAAATAAATTTTATTGTACGGTGAAGGTAAGAGGAAGTAAACAAAGTCGGCCTTTTGCCAACCAAATGTTAATTTCTTTGTATAATATCCATTCTCAGATCTTTCTTTCTTATTTTTTGCAAGTAAAAAAAAATATATGAGAAAAAAAAGACCTCAAATTAACCTCTAAAGGGCAGCGTCACCCCACGTTGCTTGGCAATATGCTTGGGGCACATTCAATTGAACTATGTAGTTTATTATTGTACTTTACAAGTAACCGTCCAAAATTAAATTACATCTGTGTTCACTTAAAATTTTCAGAGTTTGACAGAGCTTTATAGTACAAACTGGAGTTCAATTACAACTTGACTAAAGTTGTCTGGCAGAGCATTAAGCTCATGTTGTGATGCATTGTGATGTATTGAATTATACGATGGAGAATAATGATATAGATTCAAAGGTACTGAATAGAAATGAAAGCTGTTACAGAAAATAAAAATCAGAGTCGACATACTTTTGAAAAGAAACATGTTGCTTCATTCAGAAACATGTTGAAAAGAGTGTGAGTTTATGGATACAGGAGACATGTTTACACAATTATGACTGCAGATCATAACACTATTCAAATGAGTCATTTTACTTCATATAATTCAGATTTAGAGGCAAAGAAATTTTAAAAAAAAAGTAGGCTAGATGAAAGCAATCAGATGATGTGTCTGAGTAAAAAAGCAGCTTATGGACAGTTATTACTGGCCCTGCAGTTCTACATAATGCAGTCCTCGATATACTGAATGCAATGCTGCACTGCTCTTGAACGCTCCGCATGAAATCTGAACAGCAGCAGAGTTTTCCAACAATGTGTGTCAGCAAGTCAACACCAGCTGGAGTCTGTGCTCTCTTAAAGGGAAAATCCAGCTTGAATATAACTCACGTGTGCTCCCTCAGAGAAATGCTGTGAACATGAAAACTGACAGTTGTGCCTCATATTTGTTTTTACAAAACCCAGTTATTATTTGCATTTTGGTCACCACAATAGTTTTAATAGTAACCTGCAAGTTGACACACTCCAGGTTTTGTCCATTTTTTTGTCACTTTGCACAATACCTATTGAGGCTCACAAATATTGATGAACTGCCTGCACTCAGAGGGTTAAATGCAGTATGTGAACTGTTTAAACAAGGATTTTCCCTTTAAGTAACAGGGACAGTGTAAATATCCACTTTACAACAGCAGGGACACAAGTTACTGATTACTGTAAGTCTACAACAAGTGATCATCAACACTGATAAGTTGAAACTATAGTCCAGCTTCAAAACATCTCCTCTGGCAACAAGCAGAATCACTTTTAACACCATTTTAAGCAAAATTCAGTAAAATGTCAGATGAGTTAGCCGCTCAGTATTTCTATTAGGCCCTGCTGTTGATAAGTGGTTACTGTACGATCTTCATTTACTTCAAGTACACTCTTAAGAGGGACTGGAAATGAACTTTTACAAATCATGTCTGCTGTGGCTGTTGCCTGCCAGAATCAACCATCCTTGGAAGCGATTTCAGCAGCCAGCTGAAATATCTGGAAAAAAAAAAAACAGGCCCTCCAAGTGAGGGCTGGTTACCTGCCAAAAGTGGCTGATAGATGCCGAACCACAGCCAAATGAGGCAAACACACTCAGCGGGTGGCTGGTGGTGGTGGTTTTGTGTCCAGATTGTGACACCTTGCAAGCACATTGTTCACACCCTGATGTGTAGATGTACAAGCTCTGTTGTTAATCATTGTCACTTCAGGACGTTCAGTGCTTTATAATGCACCGTGGCGTGGATTTTTAAGACATGAATCTGATGTGACAGCATTGTTACAATTATAAGTTGTGTTTGATTACAATTCACTCATGGTGTGCTTACTGTATAATGCTCTGTTGATGTATTAGCTACATGTGCTACACTTCAAAGCAAAGTGTTCCCAGGGCTTCTTATAGCGCTGAATAACAAAGGGAGACCACCAAGCCAAAACCAAACAATCCTCCAGATGCACAATGGGGCATTATTGGCCGCGCTAAGCTTTACTTCTCATAAAAACACAGGTGCCTTGCATGGGACTTCAGAGGCACAGCTTATTCAATAAGGCAATATGTACATGTGAACTGTTGTTTTTTTTCCTATATGGTCATTTCATAAATAAAGTCTAAAATAATACTGTACATTCTAATTAAACGGTGGATCAAGTTGAAAAAATAAATTAAAAAAAGCACCTGTAAATATACCATCCTAATTAGGCCAAATGGTTGAATCATTTTTTTTTGCACATTTGTGTACATTGACTCAAGAATACTGAGCTCCTGTCAGGGTGGAGGTTCATTCGAGGGGGTTTAGAGGGTGATGGCGTTCCCGTCTATTAGTACAAATAATCACACGTCCCTCAGATAATTCCGTCTGCTTGTTAACTAAAGATTTCTACACATAATCTGAGCCAAAGCATCACTTTACCTGCCTGCTACCCACCTTCTTCTAGCACATCTTGTTATATAAAACATCTTGCCTGCACAGGTGGTTGGCGGTGGGGTTGAGGAGTGTGCGGTAGGCTAAGGAATCTCAAAGTGAATCAATACTTAATGAGAAGCTGAGTAATGTACTTAAATACAAAAGAATAAGAATCAATGTGGCGTGATTACACCTATATGACAAATGCTCTGTTCCTGAAGCCAGTTAAGAACTAAACTATTACAATTAGCCCTGTAGATTGGATTCAGTCTGCAGTTTTTCATATAAAAGTCAATTTAACAAAACGGCTACTATAAGTACTGGCATACCAACCGCTCTGTTGCTGGATAATAATATTCCTCTTTATGCAGTTCTGAAGCTGAACAATGTTTCTTTTGCTGAGAAATAAAAACTGGCGAAAACACAAAATTTACATTCTCCTCTTAAAAAAAAGGAAACAAAAACAAACATGTAAATAACATATTTTTTCTTCCAAAAATGAATTAGCCATTAGACATACAATACAATTACATAGATACATATTTTCAATACCGCACATTCAATCTGCCAAAAAAGTAATGATTACAAAGCCAACAAAGATGCTGCCATATATATAGAGAGATGTATGTACAGTGATTATAGCATTCATAATTGCACTATGCCTCAATAAATGTAAATTACAGGCTTATGTTCTAGGGAGTTGTTACAAAAAGTACTCAAAATAACTCGGGGATGAGGAATTGCAAATCAGAGGTGCCAATAAGAAACGAGAAGGGCTTACTTTGGTACAAACTGAACATCAACACTCGGCCCTTTTACGTAGGAATTAGCCAAATTTATTCTCCACTGCTATTGAACTACAACAAGCTAAATCACAGGCGACAGGGCTGTGATTGGACAGACACAGCTAAAATGTGACTGGATAGTCTGCAGGCCAGGGGGAGGGGCTTGTAGCCACGCGCAAGGTTTGCGATAGGATAGTTTGAGGGCGCTGGGGTGGCTGCCTCCTCTCTGACAGCCTGCTAACCAACTGTAGCTTAAAATCAGTCCAAGCTCTGTGTGTGTTGTGTGTATGTGTGTGTGTGAATGTTGAATACTTCAAAACTGCAAGAAATCAGTTGGTCGATCAATAAGTCAGGCAGTAAAGTCAGTCAGTCTGCTCCTTCTCCGGTCATGAGCCTTTCCTCTCCTCAACACTTAATTTCATTAAAGTAGTAAACAGCGCAAAGTGGAGTCTGGTTGTTTTGGCATCGGTAATAAATATACATATCACCATAATAAAAAGCGTTAATGTGGCACAGTTGAACATAATCATTTAACAACATTGTCTCATAAATTACTACCCCATCTCCCTTCAGTCTGCGTAAAAGTGACCAACGACGTCATGATTTTCACGACATGACGGAGTGGACGTCCCTGTGTGACTTCTCACTTTATCACTCAAAAGCTCAGAAAAGCTTTTTTTTTTTTTTTTTTTTTAAAAGCCAATTTCTCTCACGCTTCCATACTTCATAGTTACGCTGATGCTGGAGAGCTGACGACACACAACAACGGGCTTTTTCCCCCCCAAAATTTGGCCATTCTACTTCACCGCTGCCATGTGCTTCCAGGGTCACACATGTTCTACTCACTGGATGGTGCCAAAGTCAATGCAATGTAATAATGATAAAGATTCAGGTCAATCAATATCAAATCAATGTGAAATACTTTACAGTTAATGCCTTATTTATCAAGAAACTTGCCAATCAGTCCTTTGAAGGAAGAAGGAAGCTGTCAATTAGAGATCTGTTGGGCAAACAGGTAAAAGGCCCAGGACCAACCGAACCAACAGGTAAGGAGGGAGGGTAAAAAAAAAAAGGCATTAAAACCTTTTTTTTCTCTTCTCGTTTATAAAAAGGCAGGAGGGAGGGAGCACGTTGCCATCGTTCCAGCTCTGATGTATCACACTGACAGACAAGACGAGCCCCCAAAACCTTGAGTGCACAAAGAAGTTTCTTTCTTTCTGTCAAAAAAACAAAGCAAAAAAACCAAAACTTCACAATGCGCCAAGCCTAAAAATGAGGATTGTTGCTGCACATGTTCAACAGAAAACCCCCCGGACTCTTGCGAGTACCCCCCCTCCCTCCCTACAATTTATCAACTCCTTAAATAGCAAGATAACATTTACTTTGCTCACCCCCTGGGGACCAAGAGATCAACAAATGGCAAATAAATTAGTATTATGCAACCATTTTTTTCTCAGATCTTTTTCATGTGTGTGTATAATGATCTATCGTTTCACAGATTGCGTCAGTCAGTGTGTTGAGGGCCTCCTGTTGGCGCATCTGGCCCCCCCGCTCCACTCTACACAAGGTTGTACTCCTTTAGGTTGAGCTGCAGGATGGTGTCTTTCACGGCCGCAAAGACGAAACGGATGTTCTCTGTGTCAGTGGCACAGGTGAAGTGAGAGTAGATGATCTTGTCGCTGTCTGGATTCAGGTCCACAAACATCTTGAGGATGAACTCTCGCCCTGCTTGGGCATCCCTCTGCGGACCTGAAGAGAGGAAGATGATGCTGTATGTTTTTGTCCATTAACTCTCCCATCCCACAGCAAAAAAGTTATTGATCAGAATGCTGTTGTATCACTCAAGCTTGGTTTATATACTCATGTAGGGTTGGTTTCATGTGGTTTCATCTTTTTAATGGACCCAACATTTTCAAAACACTTTTGAAAGAGTCACCTCTCTTGCAAGCTAACCCTAAACCTAACCCTAACTAACCCTAACCCTAACCCAGACTAAAGAGCAGCTTCAGGCTGTGAGACTCCTCAAATAATCCTCCGCACTCCAATATAAAAAATAGTTTTATTTTTATGACTTATTATCTATTAATCCATTTATATAATTAACTGTTTTTGTGAGTAGCATAAAGGGACTACAAACTACATTTCGTTATACAACCTTATGCTGTAAAATTATAATAAATGAATCTTGAATCTATAACTAATAAGTTTCATATGACTTATAAAGACACTTTTTCCCCCATTACAGCAACACAGTACATGATTCTACTTTACATGCGGTGATTCTATGTCACACTGTAGCTGTTTTGCTACAGTTTTTTGGTACAAGTCCTGAATTATTACTTAACACTGTTTCCAAGTGTCTGCATTCACTCATTTACTTGAACATTTTCAAACATCATTTGCATTTTTTTCCCTTACATCTAGAGGATTATTGGAAGCTTTCCTGTTAGACGTTGACTGTTTTTCTAACTTTCAAAAAATGAAAATCTGCTACTTTTAATTATCACGAACATTTTAAAAATACACAGGAAGTTAAATCTGTTCCAAATCAGGCAGTATTTGTCATGTTCACACCTAACCTGTTAAAAAATAACTGAATAAAATAAATTAAATCTCACATTAATTCACTTACAATCAAATCAACTCATGAATTGTCTACTATCAAATATAATGTATCTGGCAGAATTTTTATATCATCAGTCCCTGACACCAGTAAGATAACTAATATAATGTGTAACCTACTAATCCAACAAATATACAAGACTACAGAGTATTTTAGCATAATAAAACAATCACTGACCAATATCAGCCAATAACATCTTTGAAACACTACATTAGTATCTCCTCAATACTATTTTTACTGCTGGAAGTTTGTACAAAGATTCAAAACAAACATGCATATTGGTTAAGTGATTGGGTGACACAGGTGAGCATTTAGTGAATATTGGTTTTAGCAGCTAAAAAAGCTCAGTGCCGATGTTTGACGTGTTGGTTGTATTGGACTCCATCACCTGGTACACCTGTCCTCCTGCTATTACTCACCATCATACTCTGGGAAGTAGTCAACCAGATGAGAGTACATGATCTTCTCCTCCAACAGGTCCTTCTTGTTGAGGAACAGAATGACTGAAGAGTTTTGGAACCAGGGGTATGTGATTATTGTCCTAAACAGGGCTTTACTCTCCTCCATCCGGTTCTACAGAGAGAGAGTGTGTGTGTGTGTGTGTGTGGGAATGTGTGTGAGGAGGGGGAGTATAAAGTGAGGGGGAGAGACACATACAGAGAGAGGAGAGGAGGAGAGAAAGAGAGTTTATCATTTAATTAAACCAGTCTTTCATACTCATTAAGTACAGATTTTAATAAACGTTTTACTGCACCAGAGGGAGAGCAGTAAAGACGAGAGAGAAGGGTGGCCACATTGCCTTCAAGGGTTTAATCTCTCCCTCGCACTTGATGTCAGTGTTCAACTGAACAAAACAACCATTCTGAAAGTACACCTTAGATATCATCACATCACCAGTACTGCAGTGTATTACTGTAACAGCACCAAACAAAATATCTCCTGAATTTGATTAAAAATGAATCTAATGGCATCAGAGTAGAGAGGACGTGCAGCTGGTTAGCCTTCTCTCTCTCTCACAGACAGACTCACAAGCGTATGAACACACACCTGCTCATTAATGCACTTTAACAAACTGACACATGGTATATCCTCTTAGGAAGGAGATGTGGCCCGAGGCGGTATTCAAAACAGCTGGCTGATCATTTACAAGTGCTTTCCGAGGGAAAAAGAGGTTAAGCAAGGCCAGGCTGGAGGAGAATCTGATTTCCATTGTTTTAAATAAGGAATATCTTTTCATCATCAGAGCCAGCTCATCGTCCACGTCACATGAAATAATAAAGCATTGTAATAGGTCAAAGTGATTTTGGAATAAAAGACATAATTACTTAGTTCTGGTTGATTAAATTAATTTAGCTTTGTGTGTGTGTGTGTGTATCATTCACCTCGTTGTCTGATTCCACCAAAACTTGGTCGTATTCGCTGAGCGCTACCAGGAACATGATGGATGTGACATTCTCAAAGCAGTGGATCCACTTCCTCCTCTCTGACCTCTGACCCCCAACATCCACCATCCTGTCCAGACAGGAGCATCCAGGAGAGAAGCAACAGTCGTTTTAACACCGGAAATGTTTGAATCTCTTCTTTATACACATTTTAAGCAGCAGTGGCTACATTATACAGTGAGTCAAATACGATGACCCTGCTGAACACTTGGGTGTAACATTAAAGTGTCTGATATTCAGTTGAGTAACAGCAGGAAGTGATGAAAGGGGAATTTGCTATGAAATACTCAAGTATTAAAAGTGAAAGTACATGCTCAGTGTGCTGCCATTTCAGTGCTTCAATGAATCTGCTTGAGGTAAGAGTATAATTTCTATAAAAGGGATAATTATGTATGTAAGTCAGAGAAAAACCCTAAAATCCTTTACCTGAGTCAAAGCAGCAATGCCACAATATAAAAGTGCTCAATTAAAAATTCTGCATTCACAGTTTTACTGTTGGATAGTTTTAAACTTCAACAGAGCATTATATTTTCTTATCTTATTGTACTTCTTCATATAAAATAATATTCCACAAAATTGTAAGAACAGCTAACAGATGAATGTAGGTGAGTAAAAAGTACAATATTTTCTTTTTAAAGGTATTGGAGTAAAAATGTTAAGGAGGACACAAGATGCACAGGAATATCTTTGCATGATTTACAGTTCAAAATGCATTATTTATAGTTATTTATGCAGCCCTCAGTTCAGTCTTTGTCTGAAACAGGCCATTTTAGCTCCTGTCTTTTTAAGGCGCCTCCCTTTTTTTTTTTTTTTTTTTTACATACTTTGACCTCATCTTTTGGAACTTTGACTATATTTATGTATAAAAATATATAAATGACAAAAACAGAAAAACACAAAAGCATGTTATGTCACCTTTAAGCCTTGCAAAATGGGAGTAGTTGTAAACTTTGTCTAAAGAATTCATCGACAACAGTGCTGTTCTGCCTCCAGATGTTGAATTAATCTCACCTGAATATGACACTCTGCAGGTCAAACGGGTATTCAATGATGCCCGTGGTTGGGACTCGAACCCTCAACACATCCTGTTGGGTGGGAAGGTAGGATGTTTCAGCGATCCTGTCCAACGCATTCAGGTAACTGCAAAGATAGAGAGTAAAATGATCCAGGATGTCTATTTGTCATCACAGAAAGCATCCACTTTAGTTGCTACTGTACTTTCTAGAAATTGCAACTAATATTTCACCTTAATCATGTTTTTAAAAGCCTGTATCACTGTGCTTTTTCCCCCCCATTCTACTCACTATTTAGTAGAGTCAGAGAGTTGGTATTCCCTCCTTCGATCATAACACTCCTGGATGCCCGGGTCGTTCCATAAGCTCTTGATTGCATCTACATAAGGATTCTCGAACATGGTGACCTTTTCTACGTCCACCTCTCTCACAATATTGGCGTTACCCTGGTGGAAAAAAGGAGAAAAACTGCTGTTATTTACTGTGACATACATATTTATTCAAAGACATCAAACACAAAGTAATAATTGATTCATCAAGCCCCCCCCCCCTATGAAATATAAATCGACATACAGGTTACGCAGTTCTAATTATCACTAGTTTATTTTCTCACTTGCATATTCTATATCCAGAAATTTCTTTACACCCCAGGCTCAGTGTGGACCTAATATCTGAGGCCTGAATCCCACTGGGCCTATTAAGGGGAAAGTTTCGCTGCTCCAGATTCCCATTAAAACTCTCCAGTGTCCCATAACATGTGAGACAGGAGAGTTTTGAGAGAGATATTGAAACATACTTCTTTAAATACTGCACTAGTATTCTTTATGATTATAATGTACACTCTATGTTAGCAACTTAACACACACAATTTCTTTATTGTAGTTTTCAAACTTAGTCATATTAGGTCTGCAGTCTCACCACAGGGTGATTACTGGTGAATCTGTGGAACATCTTAATGTAATACATTTGAATTTATGTTAAACTAGATTTTTACATTAAAAATTCAACTTGGAAATGTCCCACATGTAGCAGCCTAATTATAAAATATTCAGTATGATATTTTGAAGAAAAAAAAAGTGCAAATTATGACAACAATGAATGTTTATTACCATTTATCATACAGCACATGATAGCCATTATCTAAAGAATCATTGTCCAATGTCCTTTCATTACACATCATTAAAATATAGTCTTACAGTGCGCTAGAATATTGTATGGCTCCATGACTCAGGAGTTGGCAGACATTGTGGTCCTAATAATACCCCTTGAATTTTAAGATGATGGTTTAATATAGAACTGCCTTTCACTAATTATTACCTACATGTACTGTAGGTCTACAGCAAGACCTTCACCTGAGCAAATAAAACTTGATATTGTTTAACCTATCACCGTAGAGCGCCCCGATCCATAACTGAGAAAACATGGTCTTTATTTTCAGTGTGGACATGCGGTTGTACAGTTGACCGAAATGCACATAAACTAATCTTCACTCTCACTGTCTTGAATGTGGCTCCTTGTCTCATATCAGCAACGTGATAAACAGTGAATTGTATGGCACAGAGTAGATACACTGCTGGTGTCTTTCAGTGGCAGAGCTTGAGTATCCTACAAGCCTACAATAGTGACATTAACTACAGTATAAATGCTCAGAAAGAGAGTGTAAACACGATCAACAGGTTTCATTTTCACTTCCTTTGTTATGTCAGTGAACTCCTTTGTCGAAGGTGAAATACTTCCCATTTTAGCTTTATGTATATGAGAACACAAGGATGTTGGTTACAAAGTCTGACAGTAGTTTTGTTGTACATTTGTTTAATTGTTTGCATATCATAACTTTGATTTCATTGTACACTAGGGCTGGGTGATAGACAAAATCAAATATCACAATATTTTTGACCAAATACCTCAATATCGATATTGCGACAGCATTATAGGGATGACTATTGGTGCTTTCACTATAATATTCATAAATAATTATCAGCAATGTGGATATAATGACTAAGTCGGTAAAGTCAAACAATAGAACAGTCTGGTAAGTTCAGAAAATGACATCACTTCACTGTAATGCAGCCTTTAAAACCAGGAAAAAACAACACTTACACAATTGAGTTGATCTTAATAGTGCCAGGGCGTTACAGTACTCACATTACACAGAGACTAGTTAACTGACACAATGACAAAATGACAGGAATTAGAAGCACGTTTTGCAGTTTCTGACTGGGCCATGGCAGAAAACACTGCTTCATATCAAAGCAATAAGACGGATCACACTGGTGGTGCACTGGAACTAGTGTATAAGTGAAATGAAGGGATGGGAGAACAAATGAACAGTTTGTATATTTAATTGTATGTTTGATGTAGTTTGTTTTTTATTATATAAAAGGTACAACAGTCTCTGAGCTGAAACAGCACATTCATTTTCATTCTTGTGGGACGGGAAGCGAAAGCAAAAATGGAAAAAATATATGATATAACCTCACGTTGTGGTGCCATTTTAATTCTCACCGTTTAAACTAGGTGTTAAACTCCGCACACCCGGTAGACAGATCTGGCTCTCTTTTTAAGTAAAAAAATGTGTTTGTTTCACATTGTGTCTAATAAACTCAGTGCTGACAGCGTGCAGCAACTCATTCATCTCTTTCACTAAATCTCACCTTTTAAAAGATGAAGTTATGACCAGAAGCTTTTAGTAGATTCCCAGCACAACTTCAGATATAGCAGAAATGAAACCAACATGTGGTAGCACCTGACATGTAGCAACCTGTTGTTTTACCTGGCAAACAGCCTCTATGAAATCTCCTGAAAATGTCCTCAACCAAACAACATTTCTAAAACAATTACATTATCCAAATATCAAAGTTTTATATTCATATCACGTTGTATAGTCATTTTTTTAATCCTCTTTTTTTCTGTGCATTATCAATAAAATACTTTCTGGGTCCTGATTCCAACATCTCAAGATAATGATCAGATTTCAAGCCATCATATTTGTTGAATATGTTACATAATGTATCGGTGCTTCCTCCCCAAATATCCATAAAACCTTCCAATCAGCACATTGTCTGGCTGTGGCCGGGCGGGCAGGAGCTGAAGCAGCGTGGTCAGCTGTCACCTGAAATGGTCTGATTTATAAAAAGCATTGCTGAGGTGATGACTCCTATGCTCCACTTCCTTTCATTTGTCGCTCTTCCAGGGAATAAACTGTGAGCAAGAGATCACTGTAACAGCTCCCAAAGCTATGAGTACACGGTCAACTCACACAAAGCAGCTGAAGTGAAGTTACGGAGAAGTGAGGTCCAATTTGGGTGAATGGTACACTACGGGACTCTCCTGTGTATTTGCATATGTGTCTTTGTGTGTAAGTACTGTGTGCATCCATGGATTGGAGTGCACGGAAATACACAAGCAAACACAAATACACACAGGGGTGTGGGGTGTGATGGAGTGGTTTAAGGACACAGGAAGTGTCAAAAAGGACAGGAAACGATTACGGATGGCTGTTCCAAATAAGATAGACAGTACTCTAAAAATATACAAGCACGCTATGGCCACTTTCTTTCTTTTTCTTACACCATTTGTCACCCATCCTACTCCAGAGCTCATGTCAGTTTGGGGAATTTGAACTGTTTTTCTGTGAAAGGATCTCATTTACCTTGTTGTGCTCATATTTGTAGGGGATCTTGAGAGTCTCCATGGCCCTGATCATGGCCTGCATGGCTGTGAAGATGTTCTGATAGACCAGTTTGGTGAAACCTCTTTTGTCCTCGTCGGAGTAACCGGTGCCGTGGATAATCCTCATCTGTTTGATGAATGTGCTCTTCCCACTCTCCCCAGTGCCTGAGAAAGTAGACAGGGAGTGGGGACAAATGATCATAGTTTATTTATTTTGTAGGTTTCCACGGTTTCATTTAACCAGATAACACATTTAATCTCCCGCCTCAGCATCCGCACTCCTTAAATGGACATTTAGTCATTTATGACTTTCACTTACATGCACACACATTTTTTAACAAGCAAGCCTCTTTAGCTAAGTGACTGATTGAAAGAGCCATAAAAATATCAATGTTTCTTTCTAACATGTTATCATTCTTGCAGATAAGAGGGGGAGATAGTTTCACAACTGAGACGGTTCAATCTTCGGTCACTGACACAAATACAGAATATGGTCTTTACTATTTTGTGAGTGATGCTTCTCTGGACTTCTCTCTTCTCTGTTGTCAGGGATCAGCATTGTGTTAAGTAGACATGGCAGTGGAAAAATGCTAATAGTAATGTCAACATGAGAAGCATTCACCCTTTCATTTAAAGCACAATCCAGGATTCAAGTGTAAACAAAGGGTTAACCCACTACCCTCAATCCAAACAGATGTAGGGACTCTGCCATTACTCCCAACTCGATTGACAGGCCATGTTATACATGGACTAATACACGACAAGAACTAAATCCAAGTGATATGGTTTCTACTTGCTGTGAAATGTTGGTTTAAATCCATATTGATGTACACAAACCTTGTGGAGTTTTGTTTAATTATCAGTAAAACTGCACTTTATCGTTACCCTGCGGCAACACACCCACAGCAGAAACCATGTTCAACAATGCTATAGTGCTAATGTTGGTCTGAATGAGCTGAAAAACATTATCACCTTATAAGGCTGGTATTGTGTTAGCAAACAGTTGCCTATTTACACATCCAGTAGACAAGGAGCAACATTAGCGTTAATTTGGAGTTGTACCTCTAACCATTTGACAAATTCATTTATAATAATATTAATATTTAAAGTACAAACCTTGAAAGTGTGGATGACTGTATTCAGGAATCTAAAGTATTATGGAAACGTTTAAAAATATTAACATCTATGAGGCTTTTTCTTAAGGGCAATAAGCTGAATCATGGCTTTTGTGAGACAACATCCTGTCTTGGAAGAAACATGAACACACACACACACACATATACAGTACGTACCCAGTCACTCATGCACATAATATTATGTGCTGGCGGCTTTCCTCTCAGCCTGTTTACTTGGTCTGGTGACAGACCAAGAACAACATCTCGCTCCTCTCAGCGGTGACAGGAACTATTTGGGTGTGAAGAGCTGGGAGTGTAGTTTCTCTTTGGTTCATTGAGAATCTTGGCAGTCCAATTGAAAGGTCTAACTTTACCTCACTGCTAACTCTTGAATAACTTTGGCAGGAAGGAGTGTGTGTGTGTGTTTTTCATGTCAGCAGCCAAGAGACATGTGATGCATTCCAGTGTAAAGTCTCTGTTACAAGAGTCTGGATGTGCTACACAACTTTGCACTGTATAATATAAACTCTATCTTAGCCAAATTAGCCTCTCCACTGTGGGCCCATAACAAAGTCTAAGCACTTTACAAAATCAAATTCTAAAGGTTGCCAATTTAGATGTTTGAAATGAGGAGGGAGGGTAGTAATGATATACAGTTAGTGTAAGTAAGACAACACAATTACCCTTGAAGTACTCTTGGGCCGAACAATTTTTGGAGCATGAAACAAAGAGGAAGTGCTAACATATACACTGAGCAATCAGAACATCTGAATTTGAAAGTGTGGTTTGATGATGTAATTTGGAAACACGGAAGTAAGGCTACACTCATTTTATTTACAAATGATGTTACTAATCTGTTCTGACATATATAAATGCATTAAAACTAGACATGATTATGTGTCACCACCTGCTTTCCACACATATACATACACACACACTGCATCCACCTATGATTAACTATTACATTAACCTCAATGACAAGTTGTAGTTTTTTGCAGGACATTAAATAGCGCTGCACACGAGTTAATGCCTTACAGCATCCATCCTAAATATAGGTGTTGTCTATTTTTTTAAAACAGGCAAAGTGGAACAGTGAGTAATCTCTCAAAAACTTACATTAAGTGTGCCAGTGGGTTTTGGATTTGTTCAGGCACTAAAGGATCTGGGTTGCTCTTGGGTGACACAGTTCTGATCAAACAGAGACAACAGGAGAGAACCTGATTGTCTACTGTAGAGGCAGTCACAAAAAGATGACTGTGAGTGATTCAGAAAGTTGAAGTCAAACATAGAAAAACTTTCTTCCCCATCGGAGTCCTGATGGTTCCTCTCGAATACGAGTGATAGACAAAAAGAAAAAGACAGAGAGAGAGAGAGAGAGAGAGAGAGAGAGGGAGAGAAAGAGAGGGAGTGAGTGTGCTGTGAGTATATGCTAGCACATACTCTGGCCATTAGAGACTGCTGAGTCACCTTTCAAACCAATGCAGTGACCCCAGATTAACATGTGTTTGAGGTTGGTGTGAACCAATCTAGTTTGAGGTGAGTATCTCTGATCTAGCTCTGTGCCCGGAGGCCAAGCTCCAGGACTCGAGAGGGTAGTTGGAAGCAGAGGCAGAAGAAAAGAAAAGAAAAAAAAAACCCCACCAAAAATGAACACAGGCTGCCGTGTGTCTGTGTGTGGTGCCTTCATTTATCTGAAACTCTAGACGTTGTTAACTTAACTGTGATCACAACCTAGTCTGTCAGACTGTCAAACTGTAAAAACAAACAATAAGATCAATATCATCAAACTGATAATGGGAATTTGTTAAACTTCCTATATTAAAAACACAGAGCTACCCACTACTGACTTTTTAAACCAAATGGGAAAAAGGTTGCAAAAACACAGATATGGCGCTTTAGCATCATTATAAAAAAAAATGCCTGAACGAAGAAGAGGAAATAAATTTAACGCCGAGAGCTAAGTGGCACGTCAAAGTGAGTTAACACACTTATGTTAATGCTTCAGTGAAAGCTGCTTTGTGTTGCTGTAACTGCAGTCAGCAGTATCTGAGCAGTAGTCGCATCTGTAAAACACACAATATTGCACACTTAAGATTTACCGTTTGTCAACATGCATTATCGGACCTCGGTTTATAGCCCTGCTCCCTGAGTATTGGGGTCTTGGGGCCAACAAGGGTCAGACACAGCTCGGCTCTGATTTAAAAGGGTGAACTATAGAATTATTAGAGGAGCACTTAAGTAGATATTGGTGGAAATCTCAAACCTTCTTATCCATAAATTCTGCTCTTCTCAGTCTCAGTTACTTGAACATGATTATGAGTTTCTATGTGAACCAAATACAGAAAGCACCTCTTTTTTTATGAACTGAAAGTTAACAGCTCAGTTGAAATAATTATATGATATACCAGGTCAGGTATAAATCTGTGACTGGGCAGTCATGTGTATAGCAGAAGTTGAAACTGATATTTGTAAAAAAAAAAAAAAAAAAAAGATCTGCAGAGTCGGTTTTGTTTTTCACTTTCATAAGGAAACTCACTCACTGGTTGTCAGATCTACTCAGTGTTATTGGCAGGCAGCCCTAAGCTAGCACCAGCAAATCTCAAGGCAAAACACAAAGCAGAGACAAGAACTTGATAAAAAACACTGCTGTGCAGTCACGTACCTGACTAGACAGCACTCTGATGTTCTTCAACAGCATTTAAAACGTGAATATCTACATGTTAGAGTGAGTAATTTTTTTATTAATAAAGCTGCAGATGTCTGCTTTAATGTCAGTAATGTGAAAAGATGCACTATATTTCCTGTCGATGTCACGCAAGAGCTGAAGTACGCTGTATAAAATGCTGACGCTGTGTTAAGTAGTAAATTGTCTCACACAAATTGAATCATGTTAGAAAATTATAAAAAAATTACTTCAGTTTTACTCTGATTCTGCTCTTTCTATTGCTGCACTGTTAACTTGGCTGCGTCCATACTAGAATCATACGATATCTTTAGTGCTTCCTCTCACAATTGCAACCATGTGTTTGTTAAAAGCTTGTTAAAAGTTGCGGCGGACGTTGCTCAGTTGTAGCCTCGACAAAGTTCCCACAGCTTTCAAACTGTAAGTCCAAACTGTAAGTAAGATAAAAGCAGCTGACAATGATTGGGTAGATCAACGCTGTTGCAAATGTTTTTGACAGATGATATGCAAAATTTGAGAGTCAAAAGTGCAGGTTAAACACGCGGCGATGACTTTATCCAGCTGTTGGATTGAAGTGTATTTTCTGACTACAAAGGAAATTCCAGGTTCCAAGTTGATCAGATCAGAACTGTTCATACCCCCATCATCCTGCTTGTCTATGATTTCCTACATGTACGTGTATGTGCATGTGTGTAAAAGGGGGCCAGACATCATAAACTAGGTCCAGTGGTCACTTGAGGATTGAAGCTGAGCTGTGCCACTTTTGTAATTAAGCAATTTAAAATCAATTTAGCTGATGGACACAAGCCTGATAATTATGTTCATCACTTTTAACTGTAAACTGACAGCTGAGACATCATTGCTAAACTAATATAAGTCAGAGGCACATATGTCAATATTACAGTGGTGTACGCATGATTTTTCCTTATTTCAACTGTCCCTATAGTCTACATCATGCAGCCACTTTGTGAGGTTAACTTTGAATAGACTGTGAAGTGACAAGCTACTAAAATACAATCCTTAGAGACCCTACACTCTATCTGTAATGAGTGTGTTGTGTGCATATGTTCTACACGCTCAAATGTGGCATCAAGTATTGCATTCAGGGTCCACACAAACATTAAGTAAACATGGACGTCATTAAAAAGGATCGTTGGAATTTGGTTGGTTGATCGTTGGAATTTAAAAAGGTTTCTGACTTTGGAGTTTTAGATGCCAGATCATCCTTTAACACCGACAAGAGCTTTCAAAACATCTCAGCTCACAGCTGCATTATCATGAAAACTAGTATCCTGTGCTGAAGGTTGTCCTGTCTTTCCAGTTGCACTATGAGCTCACCAAAGCAAGTTCCAATAACGTTGGATGTAACAGTAATAATGTTATCTCAAACTAACTTGATAAAGATGAAAAATATTTACAACGACAATCTACAGGAAGTCCTTGATTGAAACCAATGGCTGCCTGGAAGGAGGAAAATTACTCTGAAAACGTATAAAACCACCAGTATTGTGCACTTTCTGAAAAGTGTCCTAATTATCTTAACACAAACCAATTCGGTTTCCCTGTTCCCTTTTTCTCAAGAGCACAGAGCCTCTGTTTCTTTCCAGTTTCCAGTCAGCATGTCACCCTAAGTTGCTGCTTACCCCGCTTCTCCGTTCATCAACATCCCATGACTGCACAGGTTTGGAATCTTGGCTGATGTTCTGGTCCCCTGTCGCTTTACATTTACCCAGAGCTAATGTCATGTTTAAAGAGGAGAAATTATTTACTTTCCAAAAAAAAAAAGACACGAGAGCAATCTAATGATGTGATCTAATGATATTCATCATTTTTACCAACATTTAACATGTAATTTCCCTTGAACTTACAAAATAAATAACCGCTTCTTTACGCTAAAAGATGCCACGTTTTCAGTCACTATTTATTGATCTGAATCTCCTGCACATATCCGAAGTTTTCTTCTCTATTTCAGCAACAAGTCAAGAACCTTGAGGAGCAGCATTGTCCGCTGCTAGTGTTCATTTTTGCTGACTTCTGTCCTAAAGAAAATTTAAAATATGCAGACTTTACCTATTCAATTTTACTGGATTGTCAATGGGAAGGTCTCAGATTCAGGCTAATAGCACAGTTCCAATACAAGTCCAATTTCTCTAAAAGAAAAATCTCTAAGCTTAATCCAGCTGTTGATGATGTCACAATCCTCTGACACCTCTTTAATCTCACAAAAGTGAATTTGTTCGAGAGTGTGTGCCCTTTTTTGCAGATATGTAAAGGCGAAATATGATTGGACTGCTGCTGATGTGCACTTGGACTGTTAGCATCAGAAGATTGGCTTGACAAAGTATATTTTATGTCCTAACCTGGCCATCGTGAAGCATTTGATATGTCCATTTATTATGTCAGTGGTTCCCAAACTTTTTCTGTCATGCGTCATTTTGGAAGACTCAATAAATCTGGCTAACCTGAATCCTAAAAGACTTGCTAGCGTCAGAGCACTGCTATTTTTTTTATTGTTCCTACATGAATCAGATTCATAGAGCCTTTTCAAGACAAACATTTTGAATTGTTATATCAGGAAAAGCACAGGTGTTACTAATAACACCGACAATGGCTCCTTTCCAGCAATTATTGCAACACAATGCAGTAATTCATGTTACTAGACACACCTGTGTTTGACAAGTGAACTCTAACCCTAAAGTTTCTTTCCACATTCCTGGTTTGGGGTCCATGTTATTTCATTAGCTAATCACTTTTAATGTTATTTATGTTGCCGATGATGCCGCTACATTTTGCTGCAGTGCATACATGGATTGCCATTGACAGTTAAAGAGATGGCGTACGTGTATTCTTTCCTTGTGAACAATGAGGTAGAACCTGTTCTAATGGATTATGACATTGATTTAATAAGAGTGAACGTCTTTATGTTCATGTACTGTCAGATCAGTTTCAGCAGGTTCTCACCAAGATGTCCTGCGTCATTGTTCTTTCTCTTTCCGTGTACATCAGTTTTCACTGGAATTTTCCTGACTCATCTATCTTAGTGAAGCCTTTTCTATCTCTGACTCATTAGCTAGTTTTAAACCATGTGTGTGCCAGACCCCCCACCCCTCACACTGCAGCTACTCTTCCACGTAGTTGCTAGTTATGGATTCTTGGTCATCTGCCCGGGTTCAATACACGTTTTCTGTATAATTTCTGTACATCTCCCATATCACCTTAAAATGCCTTAACGGATATCAGATGTACAAGGAGGATGGATTAAATGCTTGAAATATTTTCTAAACTTACTCATTTGTTGTGTTTTGTGTACACTTCGACGTACGCCGTCCCTGCGGACACCAAGCAATTAGCAGCTTTGAAAGATTATAAGTGAAGTTTGAAAGCTTGGATGATTTGTGAAAAACAAGCGATGGGCATTTTGAAGAATTGACAAACTTCTACAAACTTGACTGCAGAGTTTTGTGCCAAAGTCCCACCGGACACAAAGCAATTAGGGAGTGAAAACCCACAATACACTGATAGAATATGCGTTAATGGAGCCCTAGAGAGTGCACACACACTACTTCCTCCTGTTAACTCGACCACTTGTAGTGGGAGTGGTGGCGTCCATTAGAAATATACACAGGAACGAAGGGAGACGTATGAGTTCACTGTGAATTCAGAGCCCTGTGAGTAAGCTGATATATTCTATTTGTTCCTGTCGAACTGAAACAGCATACTCATGTCGGTGCACAAGGGTCGGCAAGGTCCGTTATCCTGGTTTAACGTAGACAATATTCCTATCACATTTCCCATTTATACTCCAGTCAGCCTCTCTGTGTCACCCCTTAAATCATCCCCCCTCAACACTTCCGGACAGCAGACAACCTTCTATACCTCCATCCAAAAACTATACTCATGAATGCTGGACAGACATAGTAGTATGAAAATTTCTCATTATAAGAAAATTCATCAATGCTAATTGAGTTTATTACAAAGAAATCTCACATATGGTTGGTTAACCATTACAGGAACCTTTTAACTCTACAACTTAATGCATCATATATTCCCTATGACTCCATAATCAAAGACAGTAATTGAAGGCATCCTGTCATTAGAGTGCTGCTAAACCACTCTGAAACATAATAGCCTATAATGATAGCAGTTGCTACACAAAAAAAAATAAATATTGAATATGGATCATAATCACAAATTCTTTGGTTTCAGGGCAGCAAATGTTTTTTATCACATGAGAATAGTGATTAATTATTGAATAAATACCATATATATTATTACAAATACAGTTATGTCCTCAGTCTTACACATCGTCACTTTTTGGTTTGGGTCATTGGCTGTTTATGTGCTTACATAATGTTTGAATTGTTGGGTATTAAAAGAGATTAGAGGCCCACAACAACACAATTATTTGTCCCTACTTAACAAGGGAGGTGGCAGTTAGCTCCTTCAAATCCTGTTAAGGGGGATTCATTTCATCAGTGTGCACAAACAGGAGGGCAAAGGGGAAACCTTCCACCTTCAAACTCGTCTTAAAACATCCCTAAGGAGCCAAAAACAGCCTGCATGCGTCCCTCAGAGAGTTGTCTGGATGAAATTATCTTAAGATCCCAGTCTGCTCCACCACATTCTCCTCCGTGCCTTTTCTAAGAAATGAGAGAGGAGGGCACCGGATCAGGAAGAGAGGGGTTTCTGGCACCACTCTCCACAACCGCGGTCATCACATCTAATGGGCTTTTCCTTGAAAATCTAATTAAAAACGGAATGGTGAGTAAATGACTTGTTTTTCTTCAAATTTCTCCAGTATGACTAATACTTCTTGACAGGGTTGACACCCCCTTTTCACAACCCCACACTGTAAAAATGAACAAGTAAAAACATTATTACAAGACATTTGTGGCTTAAAAAGCAAAACTACTTATCTATGTCAACTTATTGTGTCTCTCTACTTACTGAAATGCTGTTGCATTGGGCTTAAATTTGTTGAAGACTGGTTAAAATGAATGAAACCTAAGGCTGGATAAGATGGACAAAATCAAATATTGTGATATTTATGACCAAATAACTAGATATCGATATTGTGAACGTATTTTAGGGATGACTATTGGTGCTTTCACTAATTTTACACAGTGAAATTTTTGATAATATAATATAATGATAATAATCACCAGTAATGTGGATATAATGAGTAAGTGGGCAAATAATAGAACAGCTAGAACAGTCTGGTAAGTTCAGAAAATTACATCACTTTACTGTAATGTATCCTTTAAAACCAGGAAAAGATATTGTCTCCTATTACGATATGGATATAATATTGCCCAACCCTGATGCAAACTATATATAATTGTGGATGTATGAGCATACCAGCTCATATATATACATATATACATATATATATATATACACATACATACACACACACACACACATTACAGGACGGCATGCTTCCAATCTTGCTCCATAGACTGACACCTGTGATATAATCATTGCCAGGGTTAGGTGTTGAGCGGCAATACTGTCTTGATTACTCCCAATAAAAGGTTAGACTTTGGCCCAGCCGATAGAAGACACACACACATACACACACACACACACACACACACACACACACACACACACACACACACTCACAAGCACAACACCTGGATGGGCCCTCTAGGCCTGGCTGCACAGGTTGCTGTCAGAGCAGTCAGTTTAAAAAAAAAAAAAAAAAAAAAAAAAAGAGGTAAGTCTCCCATTGAGTGGTAAGCATTTGTTTCCAGGACACTAACCAGCTGCAGTTATTCAAATCAGGTGGTTTGTTTTTTTTTCACACTGGGAGTCATATACAGGCCTGGCTTGGACAAGCATCTCCGCCCTCTGCTGCTGACCTGCCAATCTGTGCACTCGACTCACTAATACCCCCCCAACTTCACTCAGGTGGGAAGCCCTATTAACAGACCCCTCACTTCATGTACCCCCCCACCCTCTCCCCCCGCCGCCCCCCCCTCCTTCCGTGTTTGTCCCCGCAGAGCTTACCGAGAAGCAACAGTTTCAGCTCCCGGCGTGCGTCCCTCTTATCCCGGCGGAGCTGCCTTTCGATCTCGTCGTTGATCCGCCGGGCTTCTTTCGCCTCCTCGCTGAGGCAACACGCCATTATGGATTCCAGGGTCATTCTCTCTCCTTTTTTATTTTTTTTTAAATATTTTTTATTTTGCCTTTTTAAACACGCACTTTTTTCTGCTTTTTTTTTTTTTTTTTTTTTTTTTTTTTTTTACTGATTCATCCAGATTTCAGAATCGTTGAGTGGAAAGGGGGGAAGACAGCGGCCTGTGAATGCCAAAATAAACGTCCTCATACAGGCCTGCTTGTGTTGAAATAACGCGTGGACGCCCTTTATAATGAGCCTGCACAGCGCACAGATTGTGGTGGAAAGGGGGAGAAAAAAAATTAGATATTTGAGAAATTATTGACACCCCCCCTCCCCCCCCATCCCCCGGTTTCGTTTCGCTTTCTGGGCCTCCCCGACAGCTTCAAAATAGCGTCCAAAGCGGTTTGAGTTAATTGGTGTAATCTGCTTTTCCTTCTCAATATGATCAACAGATCCTTTTAAGACACATCCTCCGTGCTGCTCCTGTGTGATCCCGTCCACCTCTCTCTCTCTCTCTCTCCCTCTCTCTCTTCAAAGTCTTCAATGTTGTTATTTTTCAAACAACAAAATCCCCCCCCACCCCCGTGTTCAGGTTATCGTCCGTGGGTGAGGGCAACGGGGGAAAAACACATGAATAAAGCTGTCCGTTTGTTTTCCAGTGGCTCGACTCCCGGGCGTGGTAAGGCAGAATATGGCGGACTTTCACTCCAATCCGCTAGGCTGGGATACAGTACAGTTATCTCTGTCTGTCTGCTCCAAAAAAACAAAGAAAAGCACACATAACACAGCGTTTCAGCCGGAGCCCCTCGACGCGGCGACGAAAAGCATATCCCGGTTCACGTCCATGGTTCAACAGCGGGAGGATAGAGAAGAGGAATAAAAACCGCCCGTGTTTGTTGCTTTCTCCCCCCTCCCGGCCAATCTTCTCCTTTTCCTCAATTCTCTTCATGTATTTTTATTACAGAGGCCATCCGCTCCTCCGCTGGCAGGGTGACGTCGGCCTCCCATCGACAAGGGGGGAGTGTCACGTCAAACAAAAAAAAAAAAAAACGCCATACAAGTATTTATTTATACCCCCCAACCTGTGGAATAGAAAATGTGTATGAATGGACAAAGCTGAGCTCATATCTCTATGGGCAGGACAGTTCCTCTTAAAGTTTGCTTTTGTGCTGATGCTGTGGGTTAAAGTCACAGTGAGGAGTAACATCAGTAAACATGCTGTATATAGCCTATTTTAATGGGAAACAGCTAAAGTATTTACTTATTTATTTGCTGGTTTATTTAACAGAGACAGTGCGCTTTAATAAACATTATTGTGAATGAGCCGGAGTTAGCCAAGAAGCTATTTTTCATCTGGACAGATGTTACAGAGTCACCCTAAAAACAGAAGACAGAACCATAAGAAGAAGAAAACAGAATATTAATGTCAACACAGATCATTCAGGACACCCTTATACAACATTGTCAGGTACTAGTTAAAACATAAAACACAGAGGCTCATAATATAAGACATGCAAAACAATACAATGAGAGATATTGTTAGTACAAATATGGACGTAATGAGACCACATTGACACTATCTGAAGTATGCAAAGCAGAAGCGCAGACATAAAAATCATGCACAGTACATAAAATACATAAATCAGGCTGACACAATAAAGGCAAAATCACAATAAGACATGTTTACAGGTACATGAGGCGAAGACTGGCGACAGGTGACAGCAGACAGCAAGGGAAGTTCAGCACCGACAGACTGAGGACAATAAGGTGCAATTGAGTTTTAGTGCTGACAGAACTGAGTACTAATTAAGCATTTCTTTACCTATTGCTTTTCTGCAATACAACTTATTTTTGGGGGGCATGGCAGTGACTGCATGATGACCACCTATGGAAGCCATGATAGTAAAAGCTTTACCTTGATGTAATCCAATAGCAATGCAGTAAAATGTCCCTTTATGAATGATTATGTTCTATTTTTGTTGAGATTGGAACGTGCTGTTTCAGAACGATAGCCAGTTTTAGACTGCAGATTAATTCTACTAACCCCCATCTAACTGTTAGATCTAGAGCTGTGATGATTAGTCAATGAATCGATTAGTTGTCAATTCTCTGATTCCAGCTTCTGAAAATGTAAATATCCTCTGGTTTCTTTAGTCCTCTATGATAACAAACTGAATATCTTTGGGTTGTGGATGGTTGGTCAGGACAAAACAAAACATTTAAGGATGTCATCTTGGGCTTTTTGAAACATTGATCGACATGTTTCACATGTTGTTTTGGACTTTTTTATATCGTAAAGACATCTTCAAAATGCAGAACTCTCTCTGACAAACACCAAATATGCAGGAAATTTGTATTAGACTGCAATACTTTTAGCTAGTGTATTTGATAAACTGGCAACGTCATGTAGATTTGAGTCTGTACCTCAACAAAAACAGAATATTGTGCAGTTCATAAATGTATTACTTATTGCAGTCAATGAGAGTACATTAATGTAAGTGTCTTTAATTGTATCCACCCATTGTAACTGTTAAATCATCTGAGCTGAAGGCCTTTAACAAACTGGAGAGATGAAGCAGTTGTTAGTCATATTATTCCAACAATAGGCCCACACACTTACAGACTGATGAAATGATAAGTGGATGGATGGATAGATGGATGTTAGAGGCATATCACATGTCTTCAGTTGTTCCATTATGATCCTCCCCACTGTTCTTGCCTGTGCCAGTGTTTATAGTGTTATCAGTAAATGTAGCCTTGTGTTACCGCCTTTTCCGCAACTAAACATTATCATTACCCACTCATTATGGAAAGAAAACTCAATCATAAGTCAACACAATATTGTGTAAGCTGTTTTGTTTTGGGGTTGGGTTTTAAGTGGGTCGTAGGCCTACAGTGGACTTCTTGAGCCCTACCAGTAATGAGAACAGTAATGAGCTTGGGTCCCAAGCGACATTGAATTTCTCATTTGGATCCCACTCAGACGCATGCCGCTTGTAGAATGAGCGCTGACCTGCTTTATTGGCCAGTTTTGGTTTAAAGGCTTTTGTGTTTAAGGCCTGTCTGAAAGCCTTCCAGATTTGTTCCTTGGTTGGTCACATGCTGTGTTCCACCTGTAATACTGATTCAGTGACACATAATTTCTCTGCACTGCTTTGCTTCTTTTTTTTTTAAGTGTCATGGACAAAGCCATACACCACTACCAAAAATGGAAACATAAGTCCTAGTCACATGAGATATTGGGCATTCTCAGAGCAAAGTTCATGATTTTTTAACAGCATCATAAAAGATCTACAGGATGATATTGGTGCTTTCTGCAGTGTGTGACATAGATTTCTACTGTTCTCGTGACAGCGTTTGGTGAGGCAAATGGAATTTGTCACGTTCAAGTCTGAGACAGGGGTTATAGTGAAGTGAAGACACATATGAGTTGCTTTTGTTTTGCCTTACTGCACATATTATAGTAAGTGAAGTACTGCAAATAAAAGCAAGTCAGGAAGACACATTACACTAGTTAATATAAAATAATTCATTATCATGGGCACCCTAACAGACCCCTATTTTTGTAAGAGGAAGGCACAAAAATAGGGGTTGTATTACTGTCTCCAGTGAGCATAGGAGATAGTACTAGTACTGAAATATGTAACTGCAATAGTCCTACATACTCAAATTTGGAAAGTACTATTCATTGAGATAACATGTTTGGTTTATAATGACCTTACTTTGTCATAAAATGACTGAAAAACAGTAATTTGCAAGTTTTACAGATGTCCTACTTGCTTAAACAATTCTTTGTAAACAAAAAAGTTTCAATTGAGGTCATCTCACATAGGTATTGAGCCATGTTGATTGTAACCTAACTAAGTGGCCCATTTAGACCATTTAAATGGGGACATGACAGTGACTCAGTGCTTAATTGCATTCAGTGCACTTGTTTAAAACTACTACGTGCTAACCCCTGTATGCCAGTTTTATCTTTCCTATCTGTATCTACCAAACTGGCAAAAAATTAGACCTTGAATGAAACACGTGAAAATATAAAAAGAAAAACTGTTAAACAGTTCTAGTAGAATTAATGTTACCTGTCCAGGGACCTGTCTGATTCGTCCCAGATTTGCAGCTTGGGGAGCCATGTCAATCTGTGACTGTAATGAAGGGCAACCAAGCGGTTCTCTAGAGTGACATTCAGCCACAGGTCAGTAGCACTTTCACCTGTCATGTGTTGCTCAGCATAATCTTGTTTAAAGTAGAGATTCCCCTTTGAGCAAATGTGCCATGCTGATAGCTGAAAACCATGTATCACCTCAGTTATTTTTCATCAAGTTGAAAACCATGTAAATGATCTAATGGACTCATAATATGTTTATTTTAGACTTTCATTTCAACCAAAAAAGAGCATATTCCTTGCAACATTTTATCACTTTGAGCTGCATGAGGACTGAGGGATTGTTGATGAAATCTGCTAAAGAAAGGTTTCAGCCATTAAACTAGGAGGAAACAAATGAGGTTAATTTAGACATACAATTACAGAACAGCAGGATTTTATTCCACAATTTACCTGTGTCAGTGAACATTGCTCATGTGCAGATATCTCTGAATGACATAGATGAACTTATTTATCCCTGAGGGTAATGGGAAATAATTTTACAGTGTAGCTCTTCAGGGGCATTCTCTTAATTTGGAGTCCAGGGAAGGCCCCAGTGTCCCAGGTTAATTCTGGCATGAGTGTAGATGTGCCAATGGAGGAATAAACAAGACAGACAATAATTAAATCACTTTTTCATAGATATAAATCCCATCACCATATAAAACCTTCTCCACTTGAGTGATTTCATCATATGTATAAAAAAATTTAAAGATGAATAGTTATACTTATTCACCTTGGACACATCCCTATAAAAACAGTGCATATGTATTGAATGTTCTAGATTCAATTCAATAAAAATATACACAGTAAGATATTTAACAATAAATTGTATTTTTTTCCCTAAAAATAAACAAAACAAAACAATCAAAGAAAAACACAGACTTTTATTTTGGAAGATAAAACACTTTGGACTACTTCCTGCCCCATGTCACGTGACCGCGTCCTTGCCTAGCTACGAGAAAGCGTCGCTCCATGGTCGCTACGGGGAGAGGGATGGGTCGGTTGTAGTTAGAAGACACTTTTGTGCACTTTCCCCACGCAGTTAGCAGAGCTTACTATCATGGCAAATTGCGGGAAACGATTCTCGGTCGTTTCGACAACGGCTTTACCAAGTTTTGACGTTTGTACATTTATGTTTTGGTGCTGTTAGTGCATTGCATCTATCTTGGCATGACCGATAAAGATTAGTTAGCATGCTAGCGAGCTAGCCACACATCCTCAGCATCACATAGCGACCACGCCTGCCAGTGACAGGTAAGATAAGAAACCTCAGTTCATTTCTCTCCAGGACTGTGTACCACCACTCACCCACTATTTTTTTTTGACCATTAGTAACTCTGGTGAAAATCCCTTGCTGTTGTTACATAATGATTGCCAGCACAGTTCATAGCAGGTGTTTTCGAGTGACTAATTCCTTGTGACAGTAATGATGCGGCTCTAATAGGATTTTCGCCCTCTCCTTCCTGTCGCTTGTTGGAGGAGTACGGCAGGAACGAGTGAGCAGCTTTGCTTTGTGTTTGCATGGGAACGTGTGGTTTATTTAGTGGTTTAATCTAACTTTGCACATTAGTCTGTTTTACCTTTATGCATGATAGTTTCGTTTTAACAGACTACTTAAATTGGATGTGAGATTATATGTAGTTGAGCCTTTATTTTGCATAATTTAATTGTCATAGAAAAGAAAGTAATCAGAGCATGATCCTAATATACATTATACAATGACACATTTGCTCCAAAATACACTTTGAAAAAATCAACCAGGCTGCAAGCAAAGCTTTTCAACTTTTTCAGTTAAAGCATTGAGGTTTCAATCTGAATTATGTATCATAACAGCTGGTTAATGGTAATGATATACGTTGGAACATGCATTATGCTGTTGCTTTTTCAAGCTTAATGTGATTATAGAGTTTCACTTACTGAGCTACTGAACTCTTGTAAAGCATTTGGCTTTGTAGGGTTGCAAATAGACTTAAGCCATTCCTCCTCAGCATCAACAGGTACAACAAGGATGGAAAGACATAAAGCCCCTGAGAAACCAGGATTCTGTGTCTCTGTGTATCAGTGTGGTTGCAGGTACCTAGGCAGACATGGGCAAACTACAGAGCAAATTTCGCAAGAGGTCTGAGCTCTACAGGTGAGGCGTGTACTGCTGAAAACACTTTCCATGTCCTTGTTTCATATTACATATGGATTCAAAGCAGGCTTTGAGTGTGTAGCCCATTCACACAAGAAAAATATCAAAAGAAAGTATTATTAAAGATGTCAGTATGCATCCTAAAAGCCCTAGATTTTGGGGTGTGGTTATGATGATTACTGTCTGCAATATAATGCACAAATGAAATGGAAGATGTACTTAAATATATTAATTGTGCACAGGAGGGACACAGCTCCAGGAAAATCTCTAGAAACAAAGAAAGTAAAAAATCTGTGAGAAAATATTTTTCTTTTTCTTTGTGATTATTGAAATTGGCGGGAGATATCGGTACTATGAAGATCATTGTAGCATATATTGTGTAGTATTAGAATATTTAGTATGTCAACATGGCAAGTATCATCAACAAATGGTGCAACAGGTAATTTGTAAGATTGTTTTAATTCCACTTATTGATGTTAAGGAGGTTAGTTTTTCAGTTTCAACCTGTAAAGGAACATAATGTGGGAATAATACAGAGATAAATTTAACATTAAAATCTCTTACTTTCACTAGCGTTGATATTGGAGAAAATAAAATAGAAAATTTTATCAGGTCATTGTTTCTCTGTTGATAACAACATATGTCTGTATATGTTTGATTTGTGTATTGCTTCCTTACTACTGGTGTTTTTTCTGTACAGGGCATCTCAGGGGGAGAAGGCAGATAACACCTTTGACAGTCAGGTGGTACAGTATGAACTTGCACATCAAGGATCCGTCAACACTGTCACCAATCTCAGCCCAGATCTGTGTGTTTCTGGTGGGAATGACAAGGTAAATTCATGTATACACTGTACAGCATTTATTATGGAGTAATTTTTGTCTTGCGTAATGGTTTTCAAATAACTAGAACTCAGTAAAATGTCCTATACAAGGAAAAGACTCATAATACTGTCCAATTTACATTTTTATTTAGGTAATACACAGTGAGATGCAGCATGTAAGGGAATTGTATGTGCATGTGTGTGTGTGTGCCCCTTTAGGCTGTGGTGGTGTATGACTGGAAACAAGGCCGGATGTGTCAGTCCTTCCAGGGTCACAACCGAGAGGTTACCAAGGTAACGTCAATAGTGTTTTTGTGCAAACTGATAAAGGTGTGACGCTTGTTCAAAGCCGTCACACATTTCACATATCATGTATCCTCTCGTCTCCTCTTGATTCTACCTCCATCTTTCTGCCAGGTGGTGTGTTATCCAGGCAGCACATGGATCTTTAGTGCCTCACGGGACAAGACTGTTCTGATGTGGGACCTAAACCAGGGGGACGAACCTATTCAGGAATTTTGTGGGCATGAGTTGGTGGTCAATGGAGTAGCTATCAGTCCTGGTATATACAGTAAACACACACACACAAACACACACTGAGTCTCTTCACCCACTTATTATACCAAAATACAGAATTTTCTGCATTATCTCTTTGCAGGTTGCATGTTATTTATCCCAAAGCATAACTTACTATTAAAAACTAATAGCTTACTATTTATTTATGGTTATACACTAACTCATATTCCCTCCATATTTATTATTGTTGCTTTGGAAATATTTCATTAATAATAATATGAATATTAAACAAAAAGTGGAGCAACAGTGCCATCAACAGCACATCTCCTCCCTCTGCAGAAGACAGTCATCTACACATTTGGTTAAATATCTGTGTTCTTATTGGCTGCCAGTCAGCACAGCATTAAATATGCAAAAGTGGTATAAAAGCATGTACAAAAACTGCTAAAACAAACAAACAAACAAAACCCTTGGGGTAGCTGTTGGATGGCCATTTCAAAGACACTTAAATCACTGTTTGTAAGGATCTTCACTGTTCAAACTCCTGGGTATAGATTTAAATGTGACAGAGACTCCTCAACAAGTAAATATCTTAACTGATCTCTTGTCTTGATCACTCAAGATGCTGCTACAGAAGATGAAGTAAAATATCAATAAGATACCTGTTCTATATGCAGGCTGTAATAAATATCATCCATTATCACCTTTGACCGGACAATATGTTTTTATTTTAGATGTTTTGATTACTTTTTTTTTTTGTTTTCATGTTTTATGTTCATATATTTCAAGTGAAATTTTTAACTATTTCTGGGGCTTTAGAGGCTTTTGCCTGTGATTTAGTAATTTTATGCACATTGAAATACTATATTTCTGTTTATTGATCTGCATTGAGGATGTTGAACTGTTTTTATTGACGTTTGCAGAAGGGAGAAAGCTGTGCACGGGTTCCCGTGACAACTGGATGTGCCTGTGGGACATAGAATCAGCAAAATGTGAACAGAGACACAACATTTCTAGAAACCTGGTGAGAGTAGTAGTGTGTGATTTTTGTGCGTACACAGCCTTGTGCTAAGAATAGTTGCTAGCATGCTGACTTGCCTCAGGTGTGTACCTAAGCATGAAAAATAATCAAATCAATAAGCCATTGAATCTGACTTTTACTTCCTGAGTTCATACCCTGCAGGCTCTAAACTTTTCCACTTTCCTCTCTCGTCTGGCCAGGTGACTCATGTGTGTTGGGTGCCAGGCAGTTCCTCTATAGTCCAGACCTCTGAGGATAAGACCATAAGGTACAGAAAGATTTTGCTACTACAACTATACAAAGCATGTAGAGCTAGAAATGATACATTACAGTAGATGTGTAAATGTGCCATCTGTAACAAAGCAAATTTAGTGGAGTGGTGTGGAAATCCACTTTGTACACAGCTGGCTGTGACATTTGTTTAGTTTATTGTCCTTTCATAAACTAATTCTGTGCTGTTACCTTTGGAGTTTTCATGCTTTCTATCTACTACTTGATTATGACCCAGTAAAAGCGACTGACGGGCTATGTTTAGCATGACATATGCAAATCAGTAGGTCACATGAAAACATGAAATTATGCAACTGTCGACACTTTAGCCAGTGATTTACTGCTGTCATTTAAAGAAGGTCAGTGATACCGGACGCAGTATTAAAACTTGGGATTGTCCCTGTGTGCATTCTCTTTCTCACAGGTGACGTGAGAAGGAGAATGCACATATTCTCCTGAGTGAAACATTCATACTTGCATGTGATATGATTTATGTAATTTTAGTTGATAAACCAGCATGTCAGCATGGTTGTAATTATAAGTGGACAGGTGGGAGGCTGTAGTGATTACACTTCTTTACACTCAGATAAAATCTCCCTGAATACATTATCTCTGACATGACCTCATGCTGCCCACTGTTTGTTAGAGATAAATCATGTTGAACCTGTGAATTCCATCTCTACTTTTGTAATGACACACTGGAGATTTCATACAACTGAATTTTATCAGTACAGTATTTTGCTGAAATCAGACAGTAATAAAGCACTTATGATACAAAACATGAGAAGCACTCCACTACAGCAAGTATTACAGCAAAGATGGATGATGTTCCATTAGGTCTAAACTGCTGATTTTAGTTTAGTTTTTCATATCAACCTGGGCTCTTTTTGTGGTTTTTGCTGCAGTATTTTCATTCATTTTGTTTAGACTTAGATTGGGGATTGTCCCTGTAATGAACCAATGAGACTTCACTCTTGATGATATGTTATCCAGTTTTAAAATTTGAGATGACAGACAATTCTGCAGATTCTAGCTCTGATAAAATACAAGCACTTAATTTAGCCTTACTTAACTTCCACCAATGTCTCTTCTGCTTTGTGTTTTAGATAAAATTGTATTTTCATGTATAAAACTATACATACACAATGAGTGTTTTTCTACAGTAATATGTTTGTGTGAGTACACAGGGTGTGGGACAGCCGTGCATGGCAGGTGACCAATACTTTTCCAGCCAAGCAATACATCCAGACCCACTGTGACGTTTCTCCAAATGGCAACTACTTGGTGTCCAGCAGCAATGGCTTTGGAGGCCAGGGCTGTGAAGCCACGGTGAGACTGGTGGAGGTGTTTGTATAGAGGCGGTTGTTGCCTGTATAGGTGTGGTTGTACAGATGATTGTTGGAGGTTTGTTGCCTACTTAGTGGGATTGACTGAGTGGATATTAGACAACGCTTTACTGGAATAAACAATGTGTTTTGTAACATGAACAGTGGTAAAATTCACATGACAGAAAACAACAATGAGTGTTTGGGCTTTGGAGTGGTTTTGAATATAGTTCGCTGATACAGTCATATGCTTTATGGGTTTGAAATCATGTACTGGTAAAGAAGGAAATCCGGTGCCTACTCAGTTAATACCAATTCTTTGTCTTTCTTGTGGCACCAAATTAAATCAAACAAAACAATTGGCCATTACCCTTGTGCACCCAGTCTCTGAAGGTTTCCCTTGAGGGTTTGAGTCCCCCAGTTAGCAGTCTGTTTGGGCCCTGGTTTGGACTATGGGCTCCTCTTCTGTATAGACCGGTTTTCTGTCTAAACTGTGTCTTCTAAAAGAGGCAAATATGGAGATGTTAATCTGGTGCATGCGCACCTATTTGACTTGCTTCCAGTGGTTTTGTAGTACACAGTCTAGTAAAAAAATAAGATACATGAAAGTTAGAAATTACATATATTGGTGGGTTTTCTTACATTACTGTCAGTTTTTTCTCCAGCTCTATGAAAACCCAATTTTGAATTTTTTTTGGCACAATCTCAAAAGTGTCCACTGTCTCATGATGACACTTTGTAAAAGTCTGACGTTAGCATTTGTTCTCAGTGGAGTTGTGTCTGTGTTACCAGCTCTGGGACCTGCGTCAGCCTGGCTGTAAGGTAGTGGAGTACAGAGGCCATCTCCAGACCACAGCCAGCTGTGTGTTTCTGCCTACGCCTCCTGGTGGCGCAGCTCAGGTAGCAACGTCCTCCCATGACAGCTCTGTCAAAATCTGGGACCAGAACACAGCAGGTAACACACACAGTAAGACAAATACAAAGACACATGGGAACAGACACAGACACATTTTGTGTGTCTAACTCTCCTCCAACCTTTCTTCTCCCATCCCTTGGCTTCTTCTCTGTTCAGTCTGTTTAGGGACATTGTCTCTGGATGGCGCTGGTCCACTGATTGCTCTGGCTCCCACCGACTCCTCCAGTCTGCTCTGTGCCAGTTTCAACAACGGCCTCCACCAAATTCAGATGAGCCAGGGATCAAACCAGGCTCAGGGCTCTGGGGCAGGTTCAGGTGGTGCTGGTGGCTTGGACATTAAAGTTGTGGCGCGCTTCTGACAGCCCAGATGAGCCTGGTGTGTCCTGACCTGACCTGTGAACATCCACTAGCACAGTGAGCAGTATGACTGGATGTGGACGTTTTTTTGTTTATTTGTTTTTTTTTTTACAAATTTACTTATTTCTGCTTTACTAGACTGCCATACAATAAAGAAAGACAGAAGTGATTAGTGAGGATAAAATGATGGGATAATAATGATGTACATTTCACAAAGTATGCACCTTTGTGCAGCAGAGCCACCTGGATGTGCATCATATCTCTATCTCTGGGAGGCTGGTCTGTAGAGCAAATCACCCATTAATTGAAAGGACTATTCACACCTAAACTGATCTTGCTTGGAACGCTGCCTTCGTGGACCTAGCCAGATGACTTGGGGATTACTCTCAACTTTCTACTTCAGCTAGGTGGGACTGACTGGATGCTTCTTGCACTCGTTGCATTGCTTTTATTGTCAGTGCCGACTACAACTTCACGGGATATCTGAATTCTGCAACAGTGGTAGTGAAAAGGAACTGAAAATCACCTACCTGGCGAGGTGTTTACTTATCATGAGTCTCAAGCGAAATAGAGTTTTATACTACTATACTATTTTCTTTTCCTGGATATAATTTAGGAAGTGCAGTCAGACTTGAAGTCTTGTTTGTCAAACACTTGATAATTGTTTTTATCACCAAAACAGAGTAATGAAGAACATGTATGTTGTTAATAATGTAACCGTTCATTAGTTGGTACTGTTGCTTTAACCTGTCAAGTGTTAGACCGAATGAATACCTGACACAGGGCTGTATAAACATGCTTTGTTTTTAGGTAGAGTTCGACCGATAAGGATTTTTAAAGATACAGATTCCAATATTTTTGAACTGAAGCTGCCAATAGCTGATGTTTTGTGCAGTTTTCCAACATATTTGAATTTGAAAATCACTATGCAAGAGGAATCCCAGAGTAATTCCCTGTTTAAATTCTTTTAATATACAAATGGGAATAAAAAATATTGAAAAAGCAAAACAAAGCTGCTCCGCGGCCTGTCAACATGAAACATGCTAGTTACTTCAGATAGTGTTGGATCAGCATTGTTTTTAAAATGATGTGGCTACCGTGCTATTAACACAGATATTGAACTACTTTGTTAGAATTAACAATCCAAACATACTGTAGTTTAAGCAGCAAATGCTAATGTTAATATTAGCAGCCTTAAGTGAGCGAGTTTGGCAGCACATTGCATTCCTACCTGAGTAGATAAGTATCAGGACGTGAGATAACCACTGTTGACACTTAAGTTTAGTACTGATTACTTTGTCAACTTCAACTGCTTTAAAGTTACATGATTGACCTTTTGTCTGTAGGTTTCCTGGTGACCATCTTTACCCCAAAAATGTGTAAGTCAAAGTTTCTCAGGGCTAAAACTGAATCCATTTAGAGAATTCTCTGCAACTAGAGGATAGAGGTTGACAAAAGTTCAGGAGGAGGGTCACTGGTTGAGAGCTAATGCACTCTCAAGTGGTTCCAAATGTACTTAACATGAATATTAATGTGAAGGCACGAGGATGCATTGTTGAACAGATGTTAAACAGTGAGAGAATTTCACAGGTTAGAGTTGAAATTCAATGGGAAAACTCAGTCAGCTGTGATGTGTGGCTTTGCCATACGGTGCTAAGGAGTCCACATTCAATCAGACATTTTGTAAGAATTTACTGTCGTCACTCTAAACATCACCAGTTGATTCAATTTTATCTCTGTTTGTTTGATACGTTATGAATAAGCAATAAATGAGGCATTTTATAATGTCTGAGGAGTAAATCTTTGTTGTAGTTTCATCTTTTTAGATCTTTTACTTGGTCACAGCCTCATATTTAATATGCTACTTACATACTTGTCATTATGAATACTTCCAGTGGTGGAATGTAACTACAGTAATTACATTTACTCAAGTACTGTACCTAAGTACAAACTTGAGGGTACTTGTACTTTACTTGAGTATTTTCATTTCATGCTACTTTTTACTTCTACTCAGCTGCAATTCAGAGAAACATTATACTTTTTACTCCCTTACATTTATCTAATAGCTGTGGTTACTGGTTACAGACTAATATTTTACATACAAAACATGAGTTTATAAAATAAAATCAACTGTATAATAAACTACCAAACAGTATAAAACAGTTAAAATTGGCTCCACCTCAACCAGCAACAGTAAAATGCTAATGACACATTATTGCATCAGTAGTAATAATCCAATACATAATAGTGTAACAGTACAGGGGCCATTTTTCTGCATGGAGTGTTTTCACTTTTGATACCTTAAGTACATTTTTGTAATAATGCTTATGTACTTTTACTCAAGAGACATTTGTGATGTAGGACTTTAACTTGTAATGGAGTATTTTATATATTATTTAAGAAAAGGACACTTCATCTAACACTGAATACTTTCTTCATTTCCTTCATCAAAGAAGAGTAACACAGGTAAATTAAATCATTCTTGATATACCAGCTCAATTTGTGAGATGTACCCCAGTACAAATCAGTAGTATGTACCATTGTGTCTACTGTGAGAAAGAACCAGTAGAAATGTAAAAAAAAAAGAAAATATTACTCTTTTCTAGTAATATAACCGATAATGTCGTGTGTGGTATGTCACTGTCACGGTTAGAGATGTTTACACTTGAAAGCTGCTATGCACATCTTACATCTTCTACATTTTCTATTAGCAGCTACTGGGCAGTTTCACTGGAGCAAACTGGTGTTAATTGTTTTGCTTAAGGGCACCGTGACAATCTGTTTAGAGAATGGACTCCCCCCGTCTGGGGTTTTCCATCTGGTAACCATACTGTTTCTAATCTTTAATTCACTGTAACGATGATGTTCTTGCCTATCACTTTCTGGTTCTTATCTAAGAACCACACACATAAATATTTTGCTGGATTATCATATCTGCATTAAATTATTAATGAAACAGGAAATGGAAGACTTTCAGTCCTACTGCGGTGTTTAATTTATTCAAATCTGGACCTCATTTTCACTTCGACACAAAGAAAAACTAAAATATCATTTACCCACCGACAGGTTTTCATAAAGTCACACACACGCATACAAAGTAGACAACAGCAGGCAGAACAGTTTGGCGTTTGCCATGTTACTGAAGTACAGGATCTTTTTTTTTTTAAAAAAAGGTCTAGAAATGTTGAAATAAAAAAAATTACACCTATTCAAATTTCAACAGATACAAAGAATTGCCTTAAATAAAAAAAACATCATTGGCACAGCATGTCAGAAAAAGCAGGCTACATGGAATAACAGGAATAAGTAGGATACAGTACATGGACAGTTTCAACAGATAATAAATATAATCTGAATGTAGCAGTCATTCCAGTGCTGAGAGGTGTCAACAGAGAGATCCAGTAGCATCTTTCAACATCTATGCAGTGATGCCAAGTGGTAACTGAGTAGGCTTACAGGTATAGCTAGTGGCAACTTGAAGTATACAGTGTCATGATATTTTGAGGGAAGGTTAAAGCCCTCGTCCATTTGGAACGTTTTCAAGCCTTTTTTTTTTTTTTAAATCTCAGAAACTGACATTTTTATGGTGCTAGAAATTATTAAAACTGTGTGAGAGAACTTATGTGCAATTTTAAGAGAAACTATTTCATTCCTGATTCTTTTTTTCTCAAACAGTGAAGTGCTCCTTCAAATTCTGAACCACTACAGTATAACACACGTGTTTGACATTAAATATGTTTGACATGAAATACATTAATGAATGGAACAATCAGCCTGTTAAGATCACACTGAGACCATCTTAGTGGCAAGATTCAATGGAATATCATGTAAAACCTTCCTTAACAAACAACGTACATGATTACTATTCACTTAATACCTTCATAAATCACACATGCTGTTATTAGTAAAACATACACAAGTCATTGGCGACAGATTAAGAGAGCCACACCACAAGACACCAGGATCGAGCTCCTCTTTCACGCCAGCTACTATATCTTATTTTTCAATTGCAGACCTTTGAAAATGTGTCAATGTACATTTTTCTTCCTTCCACCTGGGAGTGCAAGGGTTGCTCTAAACATGACTAACATGTCAGAGAGGATAGACAGCATGGCTGTGATGACAGCTGCGAAACAGCCCTCACAAGAATTATAATTTGGTCTATACAGTAGATTGGTAATCAGTGCAAATGTTAAAAATAAGACTCGTTAAACACAAATCCCTAATATACTTAATTTCTTGCTAATTCGTCAAATGAAACTAACATTCAAATTCCCACAATCACATTTGGAAGGGTTTTCTACCTAAATGGTGAACAATATGTATAGGATGTAACATTATAGGCATAAGAAACATAGCATGCAAGAAAATACCAGTTTACTTTGGCTGTGTGGGCCATGGGGGGATTTACTGCAGGGGACAAACTATATGTGTCAGGGAAAGATGAGAAAACCTTTTCCTTTTGAAGAAATTACTGGTGCACATTAAGACAACCTGGGTTGGAAATACAGCACTGAACTGATTTTACACATCTAGCCATAAGTCCAAGATAGAGATGCAAGGCAAGACAAAGGGTCTAATGAGAATCTCAACTCAGCTGTTGCACTGGACACATGAAAAACCACGCACATAATTATCAGAATATACAGGGAAACAGCCACATACTCAAGAAAAGTGTTAACATTGCACCCTTACTACATTGAGAAACATTAGAAAAGGGGCAAAAAACTGCACCCCACAGCATATCACACATACTGAGTGTCGAGGATATAAATACTGGTTGGTTCTTTGGCCTCAGTGGTGTCATTAACTGTAAGAGTGCTCGCTGATCTTTGTAACATCCTGCAGCATTACTGACTTGTGTCCCTCTTTAGTCAGTCTTTCTCATGAGACACTGAAAGCAAACTTTTTTTTTTTTCAAATTTGCACAGCATTAGGGTCATTTGTATAAAAACATATTTACACAGTCCAGATTCTATTAATTGAATTTACAATTTTAAAATTGAACTGTGCACAGGGGAACATGATAAGATGAAGATGTTTGGCAGGGAAAGAAACAGTAACAAGGCCCAATCTCTGATAGAACATTCTGATAAACCATGATAAATATAAAGAAATAACGGCAGAAAAAATAAAAATAGAAAAAGACCTTTCACATTAACAGACTACAGCTGGTTATAGTGATGCACACTATGTCTAAAGCACTGTTTCAGTCAACAGAATGTTATACTGTATGTATCCATCAGGCTGGTTGCAAGTCTATCATTAAATTACTGGTAAGAGCCAAGAGTCAAATGGGCTGAACAGTACAGCCCCCTACAGGTTCAAAGGCACTAGACCTAATTAATCTGTAGTCAACTTGATCACATTTATACCTCACTAAAAATCCTAATCCTAAAAGTTAGTTAAAAACGTTACTGTCCATTTTAAACTTTAGAACCACTAACCACTATACAAATTCCTACTATGGAAATTCCATACTAACATTGAAATGATGAATGACAAGCATCTGAAATACTGTATTTGGTCTTGAAATAAATCAAACCTAGTAATTCCAACAAGATGCAAGAACACACACGGTGCACTCATGTATCAATAAGTCATGTAAGTTACTGAGACGATTTCAAACCATATCTGAAAACCTGTGAAGTGACTCAAAGAGACCAAGACATGATTTTAATATACTTGAAATCTCATTTCCAATTCTGAATATTTGTTGGTTGAGTCCCTGAGATATTGCTGCCTGTCTGCATTTTCTCACAGTCTGATGGTGACTTTTCACTACAGTGCTTTTCCATTCCTTAAACTTGAAACACTCAAAAACATCGTAGACACATACACATAGATGCAACCACACACATACATACTCACAAGAAAAAGAGGTCCTGATGTCAAACTATTGTCACTATGGTATTGTTGACTTAATGAAACAAACTAGATCTACATGATTTCAACAGTTTGGATGGAAAACTGAATAAATAAATCTTACTATGAACAACGATCTGACGTCTTGAGGATTTTACATATGAGAATAAGAAATACAATGTTTTTAAACTGGTCCCCTGCATCATACACCCTTTCCTACTTCAATAGTTTCAAAAAGGGGAAAAATGCTTGTGGACGAAACTGTTTCAGAATCAACCCCCAGGTTATTCACAGACATACATAAAATATGCTTATTCATTTTGCGCAAGCATTGACAATACTTATCAAAACACCAAAAATTCAAACCCCAACTTGGGAGTTTCTCAAAAGTAGTTGAGGTGTAGACTGAGGCCTGCATTTAGAAAACCATGGACATCTCTCTTATAACCTCCTTACAGATGTAGCAAAAACCTTTCAAACCTTCGAGGCAAACAAAACAAAAAACCAACAAAAAAAAAAACCTTGTCTGGTTGAGTTTTGGAACTTCCAGGTCATCTGTCCACACTTCTGATGATTTCATTTTTAGGTATCTGGTAACTAAAATCAACTCAAGCAGTTAAAATACTGTTTTCAAATCTAGCTTTGTTCCCATCTGACAATAGAGTTGTAAGTACCCAGTAGTTGTGTTGCCGCAGATATGTGCAGGAACAGCATTCTGACATCAACTGCAGCTGGTTCTAGAATATCCCCTCCCTCCCCCTCATCCTCGCCTGCACCTAAGTCTACTGCTCCCCGGTGCGTTCCAGGCCGTCTATGACGCGGCTCAGCCTGATGTTGAGCAGCCTGATCTGAGTGTCCAGGTGGTCGATTTTCTCTTCCAGTGAACCTGCTCCCCCGCCTCCACGACGCCAATACGCTCCCACGGGCCCCGTCATGAAGTACACCGCCATGATGAAGCACAGTGGCAGCACTGCGCGCTCGGGGTCGCCCTCGAACTTCTGTAGAATGTAGAGGCAGGACAGGGCGAAGAGGGTGACGCGTGCTAACCAGAAAAAGCGGCCGAAAACAGCGTGCAGCAGGTAAAAGAAGCCCCCCAGGAACACAGAGAGGAACCAGTAGGCCAAGAGCACGGCGGCGACGAGGAGGAGGGCGCGTGCCGGGGAGTTGGTGAGAGATGTGGGGCTGAAGTAGTGGCTGAGGTTTGAGGCTACAAATGGAATAAAGGGAGAAAGATGTTACTTTAAAATCATACAACAATTTACATTCTTAGCATCAATCTTACATATTTCTTTGATATTCTTATCAAAGAAATGTTGTAAAATTAATAAGAGACTTACAGTCAATGCCCATCACATCCAGCAGATCTGACCAGATCTTCCAGATGGTATCAAGAAATGAGTCCACTCCATGAACAAACCGCTCCGTGGTTTTGGAGAAAAACTACAAACAGAACCAGGAGTGGGGGATTAGTGTGTTAAATCTTTTCACTAACATTTTAACCACATAAAAAGTACATAAAGTACGCAAAAGGATCATTCACAACATTCTAGGACCTTTGTGCTGTTTTCAGTTCCCATCTCTCTCTTTCCTCATTTCCTGTCATCTTCTTTACTGTCTGCTCACAAAGAAAAGGCACAAGATGCCCCCAAAACAATAAATACTGAAAAAAAGATCAATTCTATGCTCACCATAGGTTGGCTCTCTTAGGTTAAATTATTACAATAACCTGTATGTCAAAAAGTTTTGTTAGCATTGCCCACATTTAATATGTGTTCCACTACTACAATATTAAGCAAAACAATACTGTATTAGCTTCTCATTCTAGCTGCTAGCGACGTCGTGTTACTTTTCTTCTGAAGCCTGCAATATGAAATAGCCTAACTGTACTGGAATATGATGGGACAGATTTTGAGAAGCGTGCACATGTGACACGTGTTCGTTTACGAAATGGCACATATTAAATTACTCAGTATCACTGTTCAATATCTCCAACATGCACAGTCAGAAATAAAAGTACAGAGTTGCAGTTTTTCTGACTGGGACTAAATCAAATCATATATAGAATCATTTTGTCAACCAAGATTTTAAATAGTACTTTTTGATTTGCTATGAGTCAGGGTGATAATTGTTAAAGGTCCCCTCCAGACATGTTTTAAGATGTATATAAAATAATCTACTTTGAATAATAATTTGTGTCTAATATGGCTTTTCTACAAAAAAGTGGAAAGTCTTGTTAAAATCCTTAAAATTACATCTACTCCTTCATTAAAAAAATCCAGAATCTATAAATACACAAATATATTTCATTTCAGAAGTTTAACTGCTAGACACAAGATGTGTCCTACTTCACTGTTAAGTCCATTCTCAGTGTTTGTGCACTGGAGGCTTTAAGTTTCCACATCACACTTGTGTAAGTTAAATATTGCACCAGGATTGGCTTCCAAACTGGTTGTGATGTCACAAATCATGCTCATAAGCCCACCCTTTAAAAATGGATCTTCAATGAGCACGGAGAAACTTCCTAATTTCAGCAGATAAATGTGAAAAAAGCCTTCTAATGTCAAACTCTGCACATACATCATTCTGTACAGTGAAGCTCAAACAGCCAACTGCAGGAACAAGGAAGAAAAACACATTTTTGAGCGGAAGGGGACTTTAATATAAACTGTTACAGGAGTATGTGTCTTAGTAGCAGGAAATGCAAAGGTGTAACTAATAACATTAATTATGTCTCCATTCCATTTAGATTTACCAGTAAGCCACAATGTCACATGTTAATTTACCATAGGACTATTGACTATAAAGACTTCATAGGAAGTAACATTTGTGCTAATCCAATCAGCTTTGGCTTTATAGGGGAGTCACCAGAGGGAGAGTCTTCTGTATTGTCTCTCTCCACATAACTTCAATCAGTCATCCTCCATTTGCATGTTATCAGTGACGCAAATGGGCTCTTACTATAAATGGTGAACAGTCCACATAAGTAAATAGTTACTCTGTGCAGCCACTAATCATTTAACATATGCCACTTTGGTTCATTTTGGCGGCTTTACAGCAGGAAATACCACTGGGTTTCAAAATACAGGAAGTGCAGCTAATGCAATGAGAGCAAACAGACTATTGTGTTCCCTTTGCGAGTTCCGTTTTTAAAATAACTCATAATTGAAGCAGACATAAAGAAACAGCTGTTATGACCTGAGCCAGCGGGGCTACATACATCTGTGTGCTGACATTATTTCACTCCGCTGTTGGACACAGTGTAATGAATGGCAATTAGCTATACAACAAATTATTGGATTGAAGTCAAACTGCATGAGAGTGTGCCACATTTTAATGTTTACGGCCATAGTACATCACCTGACACCTTTTGTAGAGGGATCAATGCTAATTTTTCAAAATGGCATCCGTGAAATTTTTGGCCAGGCCCGCGCGCTTGTTCCTTGTTCCCCATTCTCGGACCGCAAACGCCGCCTTGACGGCCAGCTGCTACCGGTCACCTGAAGAAAACGAGCCTTTATCTAAACATTACATTCACCACACTCACCTTGTATAGCCCTCTAATGTTGTCCTCTCCGAAAACACTGCTCAGGGTCTGGTAAATGCCGTTAGCTGCCCGTCGGAAGCTGTTCTGGTTGCTGGTCCTGCTTCTGCCCGCTTCGGCTGTGCACAGCAGAGACGCGGAAAGCACCAAGAAAACCACGAAAAACCTGATTCCCTTCATGACGCCAAATGCCCCGAAAGGTCAAGCAGAAATATGTATCAAAATGATTAAATGAAACGTAGTGTAAAGCAGGTAGCTAGCTGCCTTCTGTGACACCTTCGTGGGGGATGATGACAGAGGCTGGCTGTGATGGTGGCGATGACCCGTGTTGCATTCAGGAACACCTCGTAAACTGCTACTCCTCCGCCCTGAAAGAGCTTGTCGTTCTTTACAACGAAATTAACGACTAATAAAAAGATTATGTGAGAAAAGCAGTCAATTAATGGTTGCTTCTTTACTTTGTCAATCAACCAACAATTTGCTAGTCTGTCCTTCGGCGGCGTTATGAACAGGATGTCAGTAGACTATGTATCCTAATTTGCAGAAGTTATAGCACGTGTGTGTGTCTCCTTTGAGCATGCAAAAATTAAAAAGACTTATTTGTATCAACACTATTTAGAGTCCAAAACAGATTTTTTTTTAAAAAAATCCCATTTGCCTGTTTCAAACAGTTGTATATCCTGGGTGTCATTTGACATTTCCGGTAACCTGCAAAAGCATCTCCTGTCTTCATATGAATATGAAGGTATATAAACTCATCTCAAGCTTGCTGCTGCTCTCTACTGGACAAATAGCATTATCTCCCTGGATTTGTGTCACCCAACACATTATCCGTAACCTGCCTCATATTCAGGTAAGCTCTGTTCTGGTTTTCTGCATATTTAGATACATTTTTCATCATATAACTCCATCATGCTTGGATCAGGACATGTTCCTGCATTATTCAGTCACCATATGGATAGATATAGATAGATAGATGTACTTTACTGATCCCAAATATTTCGAAATTCTTGTGTTACAGAAGCAGGTTATCAAGACATTACATGGGAACAGTAAAGACCAAGTAGAGATGAGGTGTTTTAGAGAGTTATTGCTTTAGGCAGGAAGGATTTCCTGTATCAGTCCTTGTGACTGTATCTAGAACTACACAAACTACTGCTAACCAAATTAATTTGATTTTGCAGTAATTGTAGTTAAATAAACCCCATGTCTCTCATATTAGTGAGTTGTGTAGGCTTAAACTGTGTGTGTTATTCTGTTTTTCATGTAAATACAGGTTTATTTGTCTTTTCAAAAAAGCTATTGTTTGTGTGTTGTCTATAAGGAAATAGAATATTGGTGGCAATTTATGACAAGGCCCAGTCCATGTTATGTTTTCACAAGATAATTAGCTCATTTAATGCAGAAATACCCTTTCCTGCCCTGTTTTTTGTCATGGTTTGATGACATGCAAGGCAAATGTCGCCAGAGAATTAATCAACAAACTGATCAAAAATGCTTTCTTAACTCAGCTTGCACACACTCTTCAGAAAAGACAGCAAAGTTATGGACTATTATAACTTCTTCATGGATTTTTCAGTGGTATTAGTAGTACTTTCACTAATTGGCTAGTGATGTAGTTTTCTAAAGAGCAATATAAAGTTTTTGAATATGGTCCTGACTGAAAGCTGAGAAATGGGGAGAAATTGAATTACAAGTTTTAGGAAAAATAGGCTACCAGATTGATCATATGAATAACAGATAATTTATGATAAATGAGAGTTTAATGTTATCAAAATTATAATTCATTGCACCGGTTCTTAGTTGTCCTCACAGTTATCATGAATCATGTGAATCACATCACAGAATAATGTTATTAATTAAAGGCACTCTGTAACATAATCATTATTGTTGTGTAATTGGATGCTTGGTTTCTGACTAAGTTTCCATTTTGGGAATTAAAACCATTTGTCAAATCAAATCAAATACCAGCATGCAGGACAAACCTCCTGCTTATGATAATTGACAGGATGTTCAAATAAAGATGCATTTCAGTGCTATTCCAGAGAGGCAGTTGTTACTTGGATGGCTTTCCCCTGAGTTCTCATTATCTAAATCTTAACAATATTGTGGGGCAGCCTAATAGTGCAAGAGGAAGCAGGTCAAGGCTGCAAATAATGATAACAAGAGTGGTGACAAGAGTCGCGCAAAAAGGCCAGATGCAGCAACAGTCGTCTTTACTGCGCAAACAATCAAGCTATGCTGCTGAACTTTTTCTCATCACATGAAAATGAGGAAACAGGCGATGAAGCCATCTCTCTAAAAATGCATTAAAGCGACTCCACTAACTTCCCTAAGGTGGGGGTGAGTGTGTGTCTATGTGGAGTATGACTTACTACTAGTTACAGGGACACACACCAGACTTAAGACTGATTGGGGACGGCTTTGGAGGGGACCAAAACTGTGTTCCCAATTGAGGAAAAGCTGATTTTTAGGTCAGTAGTTAAGCTTAAGGTTAGGTTTAGGCAAGTAGTGGTTATGGTTAGGGGTAAGTCTCCAGGAAATGAATGTAAGTCTATGTAATGTCCCCAAAAGCGACTTAGGACAATGTGTGTGTGTATGTGTTTTTGTGTGTTATGCAGATATAGATATAGATGATACAGCTAGCATAGGAGGAGAGTGTGAGCATAAATTCTCTAGAGAATCCTTTTCAGGTCTGGAGGTGAACGTTTTTAAATGTTTCTAAATTCAGCATTGTGTGTCATCGTGAGCCCAAAGCAAATTTCCCTCTGGGACAATGAAGTCTTATCTTAAAATGAGGATTCAGTTGATTTTTCTTTTAAATGAACACTCACTGGCCCACATTACAAGATAAATGGGTGGTTGCATGCCTCTCACATTTATCCACTAGATGGTAGAATTGGGCTGTGGTTGTACTTTAACAACATTCAGCCTTAAAAGTTTGCACATTAAATTAATATGCAATAGCCTCAAACATTTTGCAGTAGGTGCAAATGAATTTCAGGATGATTTCACAATTTCACGCAAAACCAAAAAGAGTGAAAATGGCAAGAATATTTGTTAACTGTAGGTGGTATAGACTATAATAAAAGGGAGATAAGTTTTTGTACCCTCATTTGATCAGTTTATTTCTGCATCTGACTCCAGTCGCTCTGTAACTTCAGAATGTAACGACGCGTTGTATCCATGCAACGACGCACGCAAAGTAACGTAGAGTCCAGACAAGACACAGCACCATAGAAGAGAGCAGTGAAGGAACGTTTTAACCTCGTGGCTCAACACATTTAGCTATACAAATGAGAGCTATTCTTCTATTCGGGGCTAAACCTCGCAGGTGCCTCTGCAAATTAAGCTTCATTCATTTGAATGTTTGTTTTTAGTAGGGTAGCTAAGGGCAAAAAATGTATGGACGCGCTCCAAGAGTCACCCTCTTGACAACAAGTGGAACAAGTGGAACCCCATCTACAGTTGGCCCCGGATCGTACCAAGTCACCCGAGGCAAATTTAAAATATCAGGTAGGATATTAGCCACCATCAAGACTTGACTGAAAAACTGTAGCATGCTGCAGTGTCATTTCAAGATGAAAATGCTACTTTGAGAAAATGAAGCCCACGCTACCTGTTAAGGCTGATTTGCGGTAGGTCGCTCGACACTTTAGGTAAGTGTTGACAGAAATAACGTATTCTCGACAGATCAAATGTCGCGCACCTGGAGAATTTTGTTATGTCGCGGACACCGTCACATTTTGTCGCTCAGTGTGATTGGGTAGTGTTACTTACGTCGCCATGGAGATTGTAGTTTTCACTGAACTTCCTTATTGATATTTTGGTCTGTAACTTTAGATAACCTCTACCGTCCATGTTTAATTAGTCCCGGTCGGTATGATATAATGTAACTAAACAAGCCGACTGGAGGTTAGCGCCTGGTTACCACGGAGACAACTGAAACCTTACGCCGAAGTGTTAACTGAAAAAGTCGCGCGACCCACCATATATCAGCCTTCTTTAGCCCACAATTTTTAGTGATATGACGCAGCATTAAAACTTCAGTGATTATATGCCATTTTATGTTGGTTAGGCTGAGGCCGAAACAAAAGCATTACTGGCAGTGTAACTAAATAAATTATTTTTTTCTCCCTAGATGGCTATGCTCCTTTCTTGTCCTTGACCAACAGACCGGCACTATTCAGTGTGCCCAGTGAAAGGATGCCAGGACCTGGACAGTATGACGACTCACCTGCTAAGGTACGGCATGATAAAGACAGTTATTCACACATCAGGAAGGCAAGAACTGCTGACCTGAGAGTCACTGGGTTGGGTGGCACTTGATCTGAAGTTATTAGTTATTCCCTGTTACACCCATATATCACAAAATATATCAATAGCGGAAATGTATTATGTAATAATGGTCACTGGGAGATTGTTTGGCTAACACCAAGAAAAAAAAAAAAAAAAAAAAAATATATATATATATATATATAATACTGTTTATATATTGATGCTGAATAACATTTCTTTTTTCTAATCTCATTCTTTCTCCCTCTGCTTGTCTTTCTGTTTAACCCTCCTCGTCTCTTCAGCGAAACGTTCAAGGTGGCCGCAGTCTTCAAAACCGTTCCAAGCGTTTTGAGAAGGTTGTGTCAGAGGTTCCGGGCCCCGGGGCCTACAATGTGCTGCCATCCTCAGGAAACACGCTCAGGGCCATGACTGGTGATGCAGGACAGTCTCAGAAGCTCGGCAGGAAAATGGTAGGCATATGGGTGAATGAGGACAAAGCAAATGAGCAGTGAAAAGTGACTGACGATTATTTATAATAGAATTGCTGTTGTATGTTGTCTATATGGAAAACTGCTCTTTAATTCAACCCGATGAGGTTGAACAAAACATCAAGATAGATGTGGTTTTTTAGTTGTTTACTGTGCCTTTCTCTACTCTCCACAAACACATGCTTTTGTCCCATGTGTTATCATCTTCGTAACCCAAATATCCCTCTTTGCTGGTGGAAGTTCAGCCATCTCTCTCCGATCTCTCCAGCCTCCAGTCCTGCCAGCACTACACGACTTTTATTTTCACATAAACAATAAAAAAAAAACCATAACATGTAAAACTCTCCTCAGCACTGTGTACTGCAATGTGCTGTATCTGTGCCATTCGTGAAACAAACAATATGAATAACAGTGCCTCCTCCAAATGTAGCGACTGCCAATGCTTGCAGACAGTACCTTGCCAGTACCTTGGCCCTTATCTTTGTCAGTTCTGCCATCTGCAGACCGCTAAACACCAATCTATGGGGATTACAGGCTGCTATTTTAAAACTTTGTAGGAAACAGTTTATCTAGACTTTGGTCAAAACAGTTACTTCTCTCCTGTTTTTATAAAAAGAATACAATTTGCTGTATTTGCTGTAACATTTGAAAATGTATCATTTTCAGTAATGCATAATTTGAACATGCCAGGAGAAACAAATGAATTCTTGTATCTTCTCAAAGTAAATATGTCATTGTATCACATTTTTCAATGTAAAACCCCTTGTGTATGTGTATCAGTCATGTATAATATGCAACAGACTCAGAAACAAGTTCAAAATAATCAATAGGATGATAAGCACAGGGACGATGAGCTAGTTTTCTGACTTGTACTGTTTTTCTTTATGCCGCTGTTACAGTGTAAGAAAACTTTTATAAGGGTGAATCTTAATATTCTGAGAAGCATAAACAGCCGCAGAGTCAGACCTCATTCTGTCATAGTCTGACTAAAGACCGAAGACAACCGCGTGTCCATTTCACCACAGTTCTTTGAAAGCCCCAGAAACTTTGCTCACCTTTTTGTGCGAGGTGTCCGTAAACAAGTAGATTTTGGCGAGCGCTCCTGACAGTTTTATTGTCGCCATGAATCAAATTCAACAGATACAACAGCCTTGTAGCTTTGTAAATTTACATTTAGTGCAGTGAACCCACCCTTTTGTTTGGTGTGAAAGATAATGTCTCAGGAGAGTTTAAGACAAACCACCTCCAGTATTAAGCAAGCAAATTATTTTATCACTGAACTCACAAAATACATCACATGATATATGAACTTTGGAGAAAAGATGTTGAATCTTCGATAGTGTAGCCCGTCCACTAGCCTCTAGCTTCATCCGCAGTGAAACATATATGAAGTTCAACCTTGCAGTGAACTCACAGACGATATTGAGTTGCTCTCTGTGTTCGCCTGCTATGTTAAATTTATGTCCCGAGTATACACACATAGATAAGCTTTGAGTTAATACTGAGCTCAGGGCTTTTATCTCATCTACACCGATAGCTCACTTAATTCAAAGAATTTGGAAGAATTTAAAAACATTCACCTCTAGACCTGACCAATCTTTAGAAGGATTCCCCATAGAGCTTATGCTCACACTCTCCTCCTTCTATGCTAGCTGTAATTATCTGCATGACACCACACACACACACACACACACACACACACACACAACACCTCCCCTCTTGCTCCTTCTCTCTCTTTCTCTGTCCCTCCCTTGGTCTCACACTATATTGGCCCCAGGCAATGCTCAGCTACTTTGTAAGCCAGGGCATCCTCACCATCACAAACCCTGACTTCTCTCCCCCGTTCTCCCTTTCTTTCCGCTGCTTTATTTCTCTCCGCGCAGTGGCTGGAGGCTAAAAGTCTCCGGCTGGTTCGTCAGTCACATATCCCATCCATTCCTTCCCCGGGCCAGGCCTATGGCTATGAGGAGGACACCCTGGGTGTGCTCCACAAGCAACAGCCTCCACCCAGGGACACAACCCTGGGGCCAGCCTACTACAATCCACTGCTGGTAAGGATGAATGCACACACACACACACACACATACATGCGCATACACTCATGTTGAAGTTTGAATGTACATCCATCAGAGAATGTGAAGTGTTCATTTGTGCACGCATGTGTGCTTTCATTAGTCTGTGCGAGTGTGTGTCTGAGTGTACTTACTCTGCCCGTGAGGCGAGGTCCATTAGTGTTAGGCAGATCTAATGCACCACTGAAACCCCCCTCCCCACCCACCCCACCTTCCCCCCACATTCTGTTGGCCCAAAACCCATTTCCATAGCTAATGAATGCAGCTCCACTTTAAAAAAGCCACAGCGCACCAATGCTCATCCATTTTACATGCCAACAAAGAGAGCCATTAGTAATTATTCTTCAAGCTATATTACAATATTCACTTAAAATAATGCACACGCCTGCTGGTCTGGCTCTCAATTAAGTCATTTTTCATCTGTTAATGACCAGAGGAAGTCAACAGCGTCCTTGAGTGTTGGCCGAGGTTGTGTCAACACACTCGCGCAGGCACAGAGGCGCGCTGTGATTTAGGGCTATCAGCAGTGCATCCATCCACAGCTCTTTTTTTCCCGTCTCAACTTCTGTTGCTCTCCCTTTGAAAGTTCAGCCTCCGTTTCTGTCTGTCTGCTCCCTTCTGTCTCTGTGTCTGACACACTCGTTGCGTTAAACTCAAACACTTCCCTTCGCTCCAACTGAGTTCAAAAGTGCAGAGAGGCGGAATTAAGTGGTTGTCTGAGGACGTAACTTCAAAGTGGCCGTGGCAACCTTTGAATGATAAGACATCAGACGGAAATGAAAGCAGAATAACTTTGTTTTCTGTCTGAATGTTATTGAGAAAAACAAAAACATCTTAATTGGTTTTATCCAGCCACCATACATTTATGTTTCAAGTCTGTATTGACCTAACAATTACTTTGCAGCATAGACTGATACTTACAACTTAGTACACATAATTAGAAACAGAGTGGTGGAGTAGTGATATCATTGGCCAGACATATCACAGATATATTGGTATAGTCATATATGTTGGCTGATATGTGAAAATGACATAATGCAGTACAAAGCACTTTTAATTATTTAGAAACATGACCATGAGATAGTTTGCTAGTTCAGACTCTGTAATATGAGATTTTAGAAAGTGAAAACTGAAAGGCTAACAATACAGCACTCTCTGACTGGCCAATCAAAGAGCTAACTGTTAGTTATGACAGATCATAGAAGTGGAGACAACAGCAGCAACTCCCTCACCAAAGCCTATTCAAGAAACTATGTATTTAATTTTTTATGCATTTATTAGAGAGGTGGTAGCATATAGATGACAGGAAATGAGAGGAGAGAGAGCTATATATAAGTCCATATTTGTGCAGTTCTGCTTTTACTCAGTATGTGTAAATTATATGTAATTATAATGTATAATTATAATATGCATGCCAGAAGCGCTGACTCTGAATTTCAAAGAGAAAGCAGGCACAGATAGGTGACAGATTCGACTTACTTTGTTTAAGTAAGGTGTTAAGCCACCACAAGCTGACAGAACAGCTACAAGTCTCTGGAAACCTACTGACGTGAACACTATTCTTCCAAAAGATATTCCCTCATTTGGTGCTTTGATGATGGTGGAGGAGCATCTTTATTTATTATATTTCCTCACTTATATATTCATGTTTTTCTTCAAATTTGCCACCTGTCTGTATATCTTGTTAGTCACAAAGCTTTTTTTTTAATCAACAGACTTTGTCGCAGAGTCTAAAATGAATAATAATTTCATTTTTATCTGTAAAACACTGTGCAATACTGGCCCTGGAAATCAAGTACTGGTCAGTCTCTACACAGAATTTGTCCTGAGATGGAAATGGATATGTGGTCATGATTGTCCTTCCAACTGGACCTGAATGAGATTCAGACCCATGCTGTGCTGTGTATATGTTTGTGGAAAGCACACCAGCAATTTCAGCCTGCGGGATCCTGCCCACACAGGACCCTACAACCAAAAACTTTTATTTCTGGTTGACTTTTTTAAATTCTCATTTAAATAATAAATAAGCTGTCATTCCCTTCTATCAAAGCTGAATAAATATGTTTATAGCCACTAGCTGTGTTTATGTTTTGCCTTTAAAAGCTCTCCTTGACATAAATAGGCACTTTGTGCCTCTGAACTCAATGCCAGCCGTGATACCATCACAGTACTTGTATGTGTCTGCATGCAATGTAGAACAGTAATGTTTTTCTTTTTAACTTCAAGCATCTGAACATCCTTGTTTCCTATCTCTCTTTCTCAAAACTGGATTGGTGGATCACAGGGGATAGAACCTTAGATCTTGGCCTACAGTCACTGCTGAAGTTGAGATAAGGAGACAGGCCCCACATGGAGTTTGAAACTTTTTGAGACTCTCTGCCAGTTCTCCCAAAACCTGTCTCACAGAGTAGAAACAGACAGCTGGCGCAAGCAAAAAGTTAGAAAAGAGACAGAAGAACTTTAGATACTTTGAATTTTGATTCAATAAGTTTTTTCCTTACATGTCTGTTTCATTTTAGCACAGGTGTTTTCAAATTTGACAGACAAGGAGTGTCAGGAACATGAATTTAAGTAATTTGGGAACCACACTGTTAAGTGGAAGCCCACTGTGAAAATCTACTAACTTTACTAGTCTTATTGATGTAAAACTTGACCTGTGTCTTAAGGATGATTTGTGTAAGAATCCAAAACCCTGTGGTCTTGTTTTATTTATTTTTCTTTCTATTCAGTTCATTTGCAATCATTGGCATCTCCCACATAGTATCTTTAAAATGTGTTTGGCTATAGCTGGCCAGCTCATTTCAAGACGTAGCTTCCCCTAGTTGTTAAGCTGCAGAATGGACCATTCCTATCTGAAAAGCCAGAGGCAAAGGAAATCAGGCAGTAAAAGAGAGAGAGATAAGCAAAGACGGAGGGTCTCCCCTAGATCTCTGACATACTCTGGCATTTGGCTGAACTTCACATTTCATTCAGCCCCAACTTCATGAGCTCTGGCTGGAAGAGAAACCACTTTAGTGTGAATGAGTCAATGCTATTTTCTCCTTCTTTGTTCATCCATTTATCCTCTTGTTATCTTGCTCTCTCCCTCTTCCTTCCTCATCTTCTTTCTCTCATTCTTTCTCCATGGCCAATCCTTTCTTTCACCGACTCCTCACCTCCGCTCTTGGTGTCTGTCTCTTCCCTCTCTTACTCTTTCTCTATCTCTAGTTAGAGAGGAGTTCTGCACAGAAGTATAAAGGTGTCCACTTTGGCAACATGACAGAGAGGAGAGATGTGGTGACTGTGAAGGAGGGACCAGGTCCAGGACAATACTACAATGAGATGTGAGTATCATGTATTTAGAACCACTGGCATAATGAACAAACAACAACATTGCTCATCCTGGCATAACAGTGGCCTGAGAACATGTTAAAGCAATTCACATTTTGGGAAATACACTCATTCGCTCTCTTGCTAAGAGGTAGATGAGACGTTTGCTACCTCGCTCAGCTGGGAAAGTGGTATTGATCTTCTCATGTAACTCTCGTCAAGAAAGCAAATAAGCATTTTTCCCAAACATCTGAACTATTACTCGAAAACTCTCACTTTCAGTTTTAAGATTTTTAAAATTAATATTAATCTTTTTAAAATTAATATTTCTCTGTTTTGTCTCTATTTATAAAAAATATAAATATATATAATATATAAATAAATAAACAATGACGGCTGATGTAGTACAGTATTTTATTACTATTAAAGTAATCAAAAGGCAGTTATGACATCACTGGCGACTGCAGAAATGGAGGGTTTAATTGAGGTGAACTCAGGTGAACTGGGTTTGAAGCGATATTTCATCATCATCAGAACATTTTAAATATTTAAAAAGTGTAGTAAAATAAACTGCCACATGCCAATTTAGTAAGTTCTGATGATCTGTGGTCACATCATGCACTTTGAATTTGTAAAATATAGACAACAAAAGCAAAATGTATATGTAATATATCTGTTTGGGAATGATGTTGGGGAAATCTCTCTAAACAAGTATGTAGCATCATCTTTGATGTTGAGATATTGATGGATATCTATTGATGCATGTGTTTGCAAAACCCTCACAAATTCACATTTTGAAGCAGGAACAAAGAGCCAAACAGTTGGTTTGATTAGATACTCTAGGGCATCAAATCTAAGAAGTTCACTGCTCTTGAGGCCTAAGGCTGGAGATATATACTTTTAAACTTTACTTTATGTTCATATAAACAACCAGCTGTGTTGTGAACGTAATTACTCACATACTTGCCTATGTACTTTGTGTGTTACTGGATGATTCCACTAGAGGGCACACCAGAGCACTAAAGGTATAAAAAGAACTTTTGGATTTGCATGATGTAAAATCCGCCAAAAAACTCTATTTGTCGCTGTGCAGCGGCAATGACACATTTCACAGATGCGGGTAATTGCGGATTTGGTCTATTAATTTGTTGTCAAAACTTTACGCCATTGTTGTTGCTGCTTTGGTGCCTACTGACCCCTGACCCTGTCAAGTCCCCATACTGCCCCTACACTGCCCCCACCATTCATGTGTGTATTGCATCTTGCGGACACGAGGACGTGCACAACCAACGTTCCAAACGGACGCAGAATACGTAAGGTGTACAGATGTACTACGAGTTGGGCGGTGCTTGGTTTTGGCTTGACAGTTAAACAGTACACTAAAATATGTAACAGAATCTTGATTCATATTTGATCAGCACTGCTCTCTTTCATAGTTTCATCTGAGTTTCACGAGCCGCCCGCGTTGCGCTGGACGGACCTCATTTGCATAAAGTTGAGGTTGAGTCATGGTTATGCAAATTCAGATACTCCTGCTCTCTATAGAAAATGAATGGGATCCGTCGATTTGACATCTGTCAACGGATCCAGTGTGTCTGCACCATTACAGAAATGTGTTTTGAACAGAGAAGCGGTTCCACCAAAGGGAAATATTGCTTTAATCCTCCAGCCAGGGCATTACATTTGACATTTCTTACATGGTGATTCTATTGATTGCTATGGTGGATGGGCCTTATTAAGCACCTCTAGATTGGTGGGCACACACCCAGCTCTGCTATTCATAAAGGAATTGACTGAGCAATAGAAGCAAAGGTCTACATGTGAGAAATAATTCACACAAAGGCAGGCAGACATTCACCTTTCCACACAAACATGTCTGTAATACAATCTGATTTTTGATTGAGTTAAAACTGCTGTCTTTAATCCCCTTACAGTTGCTTGCAAACCTGTTATTTCAGTCTCATCTTCTTTTCTCCCCTTCACTCCTCCCTCTCTTGTTCATTCTAACTCTCTTTCGTCCTCTACTCCCATCTGTCTTTGCTTTGTTTATCTCTTTCTATTTACTTTTCCATTTACTCATCTCTCTTCCAATCTCTCAATATATTGTATCTTCCCATTCCTCCTTCTTTCGTCTTCTTTGCTTTGTATGTCTTTAAAAAACACTGCTTTCTTTTTTTTTATTTTTATCTCTTCTGCTTGTTCTGTGTCTCTGTTGTCATTGTCATTGTCTCTGTCCGCCTCAGAGTCCCAGAAACACACTATGTGAATGTGAACCTTCAAAAAGAGCAGAATGGCAGAGCTGAGCTTATCATCCCTCGTTACCATGAACTGGTGCCCAAGCAAGAGGAAAAGAAGGCAAGTATGTGTTTGTGCTTGCGGGTGTTTGTGTCCATGTGGAGCTATGTATGCTAGGTTTGTGTAAATGAGAACTAAAAGAGATAAGATCTCCACAGGGCTGAGATTCAGTATCAAGCTCTACTCAGTAGGGAACATATGGGCTTTGCTTGGTCCCTGCATCAAACTGCACTCCATCTCATCTACGTAATTAAGGAGGTTTGCGTGTGTGTGTGAGATTACCAAACTATGCAGCGGGCCTTTTAAAGTGAGCCTATGTAAATTTTGTTGAACAGCGGCCATTATGGCCACAAGTGAAAATTACATGACAGTGGTAAACAAAACATAGTGTACTGGCAGCATTACAGGAGGAGAAGAGTCATAAAGTCAGCAACTGACTCACTAATGTCCGTTATACAACTATCTATCTAAAGATAGCTAACATCAATTATCCTTAGCCATCATATGCTAGTGGACAACGTAAAGTTGTAGCAGAAAAAACCCTGAGTGTATTGAATTGATTAAGGGTGAATTTTATTGGCTTACTGTTTTTGTAGGAAAAGTTTAATGTTTGTTTTTCCCTCTTTCAAAAGTTGCACAGTCTTGCATTAATAATCAAGGAGGCAGGTCAGCTCAAATTCCTGTTCATGTAATTTATTTGGACAGCCCATCCAAAATATTTTCTTCTCTAAAAACTAAAAAAAATAGCTTAGTAAGTTGTATATTGAAATTTTTCACTTTATTAATCTTGGGGTATTGGATCGTAAGAGTATAGAAATTTACCTTATTAGCAGTTCACACAGGAGACCCTGTATCATATAAAGATCCCTACAGTTGTAAAACAATTGTAAAAACAATAATCTTAGAGTATTTCATTGTGTGAAAGTCATAATAACCACATTATGAATAAATTAGACTTAGTGCACTACTTCTCCCAGTGCAGTTACTGAAGCCTTTAACCTTTAACACTTTTATACACATTTAACATAATTTATAATGTTGTTGTAATCACTTCAAAGTACAAATGAGCTTGCAATGCCTTGACATGTTTCAGGAGTTTTAAATGCTTAAGAAGGGACTACATTTCTTTAGCAGTTAAACAGCTTGTCCACATTCTTCACAGCACTTTGATTTAGATGAATTCTTAACACAATAGGACTTTGAATACTGCAGATTGAGAATGAGTCATAATAGAGCACCGTGACTTACAGTGAGAAGAGAGTCAAACTAAGTGCTTTGGATTTAGTCTGGATTTATTCAAGTGCAGTTGATTAGAAATGAAATAATTCAACCCCCCTCCCTCTCTGATTATGGTTTGTCAGTTTTTCAATTCACCCTTAGAGGGCAGTAGAACATAAGCTTTAACCACAGCCTGCCAACCACACATACGTGCACAAACACACACACACATTGATACATTGGAACCGGTTGAGTGGAGGGGAGTTACTCACCTGCATATGAACTTGAGTGTGCTGGCAGAATAATACTTTGTGATGGGCGCCCTGGTGGCCTGACGGTTAAGGCTCCTACCACATAACCACAACGGCCACGGTTTGACTCCTGGCCGTGGGACCCGTGTTGCATGTCATACCCCCTGCTCTCTCCCTAGCTTGTTGCCTCTACACTGTCTGTCAAATAAAGGCATGAAGCCTGAAAAAAAAGAATAACATTTACCCCCTCCTCACTCTCTCCCTAGTTTCCTGTCTCTACACTGTCTGTCAAATAAAGGCAAACAGCCTGAAAAAAAAAAAAAAACTTACCCCCGTCTCTCTCTCCCCAGCTTCCTGTCTCTACACTGTCTGTCAAATAAAGGCAAAAAGCCTGAAAATAATAATAATAAAAAAAAATAGTACTTTGTGATGCCTTATTTCACTGGTCGGTGGGGTAGAGTGGGTGAGGCAGAGTCTGAAAAACGTGGGACTGAATTTGTGGAGAGTGAGGTGAATGTATCCCAGATGTTTAAGACTTGCACCTATGCCTTTCTCTCCTTTTGTCCTCTCTTTCCTTGAACATCTTGCTCTGCCAACTATCTTTTAGATTTTAGCTTATTTATTTGTTCACTTGGTTGTTTGTTAACTGCTGTTAGGTTCAGATAGAAGTACTACCACATTAAGCATCTCAATACAATGCACAGTTTATTATACATTAGACATTTTGGAGTGATTTATTGAGAGACAGACTCACTAAGAATGTTATCCTTTCAATAATTTATCCTGTGACTTTGAACAACTTTGCCCTCTGTGTGAGTGTTTGTGTGTGTGTGAGTGCACCATGCTGTATTTGGACCCCCTACCATGATGGCTGCGCCTCCATCCGTCATCATTAGTACCTGACACCTCAACTCACATGTATTCCCACATACACAAACACACACACACACACACACACATACAGTGACCAGATGGGTCATTACCCGCAGTGGGGACACTCAGGACAAACACCTTTACTTCCTAGAGATCAGCAGACAGTCTGGCTCAAATGGCTTGGGGCTGCTGGTGTCCCATAGAGTTTGAGAGTCTATGTGTAGGATTTTCCCATTAAATAGACATTCTGACATGGCAAGGGCAACGACTGAGCAAACCACTTTAAGAAGCCATTACTGTGTGTATTTCTGCAATCAAAAGAAAATAACAGTTGGGATTGTACCACTGTAATGCTTGATATTATAGTGTAAATATGAAGTTCACTTGTCAGCTCATCTTAAAAATGTTGTGAATTCCATGCTAACATAATCATGGATGATGTTGTTATGTTTGCACCACTTGTTATTTTTAGGAATGGGGAGGCAACACCACCGCCAAAGGGGAAATAGAGGGGAGAAAAACTTAGCACTACTGCTTAACACTGGATCTTAGATTTTCTACCTTAAAAATCTACAAACGAATGTCAAATAAGTTCAGTTAAATGTGTCATAATTATACTTTATTTGCATTTTGCAATGATGGGGTGAACTCAACCAATCCTGGAGATCTGCTGTGTCCTCATGGCTGATGGAAAGAAAATATCTGACCTATTCAGGAATTTTTTTGATGTGTCCAAGAGTTGTTTTAAAAGGGTACTCCCATGATTTAGTATTACACTTCTGTAAAGTTGAGGGACTAGCGAGATACAGATTTAGAAAAGAATTATCAAAAATAATATTTTGACTTGAAGTCCAAAAATGCTGGATCTTACGCTTCCCACAATCCAACTAGATAGCTCTTTCATTGGACCTTCCCTGCTTGGTTAATTACCCACATCTTTCAAACTCCACAGTCTTAGTTTGTAACACAGGCTTTCTGTTAAAAATAGTTGGGATGCAAGCCCAAGTCAATTTATTTAATTTAAGAAAGCTCCCTCCACAACCGTCGAATATATTAAACAACAGCTTTAACAGACTGAGTCATACTCGCCATGACAAGTAGACTCGGTGGAGTGCCCATTTAGGAATTCCAAAGACTGTCTCTTTCTAGCCACAGAGTGACTCTGTAGCTCAAAATTTTCTGAATGGCAAAGAAAAGGTGCACAGGCTAAAGATGTCGAGAGATATTGGCCTCAGATGTCACAAAAAAGGTGTGTTCTTGCTCTATGTGTCAAGCATGTTTACTCCAGCGAACATTTTACCCTGCAAAAAGCATTCCCAGTAACAGCTTTACTTATATATATATATGTCAGTATGTGAGATATCATATTCTGAGGACAAGAAACTATGTTCATGAATAAAAATTGAGCTGTCGTAAGGCACAGGGAGGACATATTGTGCTGAAATTCACCACTGTTCCCTTTAAGATTATGTAACTGCTAACAATCTCCACAGAAATCCATGTTGTTTAACTGCACACTCTGGCCCAACAAGCCAGTGGGTTTACCACAAATAAAAAAATTTCCTGGCTCTGCACTAGGGAGTTTGGAAATGTATGTTTGTTTCCTCACCTCTCACTCTCAGCATCTCTATTAGTGTGAGGTGTTGTTAGCTGGTATGCTAGTTACTGTAATTACTGCACTGAAATGGTGCAGTAGTCTTGAGTTGACGTGTTTGTTTCCAGACTATGAAAAGAGCAAATGTGCACACGTATAGAGTCTCTCTTCCTGTCTGTCTATCTTTTCTTCAGCACAGATGACTTCAGTGGAGAATAAAGACGTAAAAAGGCTTTCAGAGCTCTTTACCTGCGTGTTTTCAACAGCACCTTAGTCATTTTCTTTTACATTGCAGCACATTTCCCTCATCACTTAGTTCCCTCTAATAGTCTTTTCCTGTGTGCTTTTCATTTACCTCAAGAGCAGGTAAGAAATTCATCATTTGGACTCAAAACAACTCCTCTCCTTTTCCTATAATTGACACAATTGAATGAATACTGATATTACCAGAGCACTTCCCATCCCAGTACAACTATTACCTTGTATTTACCCTTCTCTCTGTCTCTCTGTTTCCCATCAGGGAGTTCCTGGTCCAGGCCAGTATGACATCAGAGGTCAATTTGAAAAGCCTATGAAGTCCAGTCGCAACATGCAGAATGTCACTTGCTCCTTCCTCTCTCAGACTGAGGTACAGTGCAAACAAAAAAGTTAACAGTGGAGCCATTCACCGCTCTGCATGAAGCCTTCCGAGTACATTTTTAGATGAATCAGGTTTGTATTGTACAGAGCAGGTTCTCTCTTGAGCAAATTTAGAGCTGCCTTTGTCCAACACTGGCTACGTTTACATGGACCCTAATATTCCACTAATAATCAGAATAATAGCCCAGTCAGAATAAAAATGCCTTATGTAACCAACTCAATTGGAAGAGACAGGCCCGATCTAACCTGATCAGAAGGAATTTTCAATCAGGTCGAGAGGGGTTGTGTAAACCTTTGATAATCTGTTCAATAGGAAAATATTAGCGCCTAATAACCATGTAAACACTAAATCCGATTGTTTCTCTCTGGTTGGAATAAACATGTTCTTTCTGCACATGTTTGACCCACATGGGGATAACATTAGGTGACGTGACAGTAGAGAGAGAGAGTGTGTGTGAAGTTAGCAGCTGTGAACGTAGCAGTGCAGTGTGTTTACAGTTTAGGTTATTTGTCAGTGAATAAATGCTGCAACTTCTCAAGACCGAAGCCAAGTTCCCATGTCCTGCTTGCCACCTGCTGATTAAAGTGAAGGAGGTGAGCTCAGAAGTTAACAGCAATGGGTTAGCCTAACCTGACCACTTCACTTAAGGTGGACTGACTTATGGTGGACCAGTTATTCTCATTCTAGTGACAATCTCAGCTACTCCTAAATAGGAGAGATGTCTAGCTGCTGAGTCTTGCTAAGCCCCCCCCCCTCCGTTGTGGGGCTGACGGTGGCTGGTAGGAACATTTTGACATATCACCCTGATGTATTCATCACTTTTGCACATGTCACACAGCTGTTCTGATTAAATGTGTCAGCGCATGTAAATACCAGAATGTATTAGATTACATCCCATGTAAACAGTTGACTCGAAATCTTCAATTGAAGAATTATTTCAATTGTGAAAAAAAGTGTGCTTGTAACTGCAGCTACCGTCTGTTTCAATTTTCTCTCTTTTAGTTTTTGCCTTTTTATTGCACTGATTTGATATTTGTGTTCATCCCACAGCCTTTGACTCCAGAACTACAGCAATTGCTTGTATGCTGTTTGTAATAATTTTTTTTTTTGCCACACGAGTTCAAATTGGATGATAATCACTCAAAGTTCATACTATAAAATGTGATAAAAAACAAAGTTTGAGTCAAACATGACATTAGAACTCCTTCTCTGTATGTTATGTGTTGCTAGTAGATGTCATAATACTGTAGCAGTTTTACACATACGATTCGTACCATCAGAAATCCTGTTGTAATTAAATAAAATCATCTATATGCAAATATAACCTACATAAAAAGAAATAAACATTAGCATTTATTATTATTTATGTATTTTTCTATTTGGATATGTGGACAATACTGGCTGAAAAGGGAACCTCATATTGTTAATGTGGCTAGGCTTATTGTTTAAAATGAATTGATTTTAGGCCGCTTGGGAGAAGTGCACCAAGGTGTAAACACCACATTGACATATTATCATTTAATAAAGTTGATATGGTTAACTTAGATAGGCAATTAGTTGCCTATTCAGCAGACATGAAGCAACATTAGCGTTCATTTTGACGCATGCTGGACACTTGACAAATGTAAGGCCAATATTTACCCTTTTTAGCTTTGTTTTTGGTCACCACCAGCTCCTGGGTGAAATACCTGACTCTTTAGCTGCTAATTGCTCCACTATGTTCACCAGCTGCTTGCTAATTTTGACTGTCTGCCATTTGCAGGTGAATTTTAGAGTTTTTCTGCTGTAAATAGCTGCCTGCTGTTGCTGGAAATTAGGCTGATTAGAGCACTGACAGTAAACCAAACAGTAAAAGTATAGCTGCAGTTAGCTATCCATGAGCAACTACAGCTGCTGACTTAAGAGTGTGGTTATGCATCTGGGAAACAAGTGTTAATATAAGTGGTTATGATCAGCTGTGCTTTCGATTACACTAACACAACCTTAATAATTTTCTTTTTCCTTCCCTTTGCCTTCCCATGGAGGCCCTGCTGTAGCTCCAGGTCAGCTGATAGAATACCATTCAGCTTGACAGAGTATAAAACTAATTTAACATTTTTCCCTTGTACATTTACAATAATATTACAGATCAGGCTTGATTCTGCCCGTGGGATGAGATCATCATGCACAAATATCGATTTAACTGGCTAAGATAAACAAATTTAAATCCATAAATTTAGGAGCATTACTCTACATAATGGCCTATACACAGAGAAAACAATCAGACCACATTGAAAAGATTTCTCAGACGTAATCTGGGAGACAAATATATTCAATTTACAATTTCTCAAAGGAGACTGGATTTCAATATGGAATATTTAAGATTAAGTTACAGATCCAAGACACTGAGCCGGGCTTTGCTTCTTTAATTGATGTGCTGGGAGTGGAGGGTTTCTTTAGATGGGGGTGAAGATGAGTTTATTAAGAGGCTCACAGGAGCCAAGATGAAGGAAGTGAAAATGTGTAGTTTGATGTCTCAGGAATAGCTGAACTCCTCTGTGGCACTGCCCCACAGATTCACTCCTGTGAAACTCTCTGACTGATATTTTAATTATCACTGTGACACACACACACAGTCATACATAATGTGAGAGTGTATGCTCACGCACACACAGAGACACAGGAAACTCAGACATACACGTGTGCGAATTTCATCTGCAGACAGATATAGACATGAGACAGACAGGTTTGCAAGTACTGTTAACATGCATGCAAATTAGCCTTTTTTCACACATGCACTAACTTACACACACACACTTACACACACACACACACACACACACACACACACACAATCACAGTTCCCTGAAATTACCTTAATCACGTCAGAAACATAAAACATTTTGCTAGTTTCCTGCCGAGAACGCCTGATGCAAGATTGTGGATTTCATTTGATCTGTGTGTGTGTGTGTGTGTGTGTGCGCATATGCATGTATGCGTGTGTGTCATAGTTTGCTCTGACCTAATTTCTCTGGCCACATGCTGTGTTAGTGCGTCGACCCTGTGATGTCGTCACCGACACCCACCGAGGAACGTCAGTGAGTGTGTGTATGTGTGTGCGTGTGTGTGTGCGCGTGTGTCACAAGTCATCTCCAATGCAGAACTAAGAACGACAGTTTCCTTAGATCTTCGTCTCCCTGTGAGTCCGGTTCCATCTGACACTGTTATCCTGCAGAGGGATGGAGAGGAAACGAGGGAAGGAGGGAGTGAAGGAAGGAGGGAGGGAGGGAATTGAAGATAAGAGGACCAGCTGGAATCTTCCAGTTCTTTCCTCTCCTCCTCCCTTTGACTTCCCAATTTCCCAATATCAAAGCATCAATCCGACATTTTGTAAAAAAAAAAAAATCCCCTTGCCCTCGCTCCTCCACTAATCCTTATTTTCCTTTTTGTTCCCTCCTTTTCATTTCTCCATTAGCTCTGAATTTGAATTATTTTCTTCCTTCCTAAGCTTACAGGCCTCCTCTGTTTCCTTCAGTTAGTGTTCTATTTTTTTTTCTTTGGTTTTCATTTCCTTGCCCCTCTCCTTATTTGTGGCAATTATTTTATTCTATCCTTGCCCATTCCCATCTTTGTTCATCCCTGAGTCCCTTTTATCCCTGAAGGCCATCTTCTGTTTTGGTGCTTTATAGAATTTTACATAAAAACACACAAAGAACAACTGTACTGTACTGTAATTTGGGAGAAAAGCAACATTAAAAGCACTAATATATTTTTTAAATCATGTACTTTGAAAGCACCATACATACATTTTTTAATTGTCATTTATAAATGACAACACTGAATGAGCCTATGTGTATCCTAATGTCCACAAAGCCCATTCAGAATTGAAAGACACTGCATCTTTAAAGTGGCTATAATCAGTATTTTGACATTAACAATAGATCACATGATTACTTAGATGCAAAGTGGGTCGCTAGTAATGACAAACCCACAGAAGGTTATCAAAGACTCTGTATTTCCCCTGAGCTCTGAGGAGCTTTATAGTGCCTTTCAGGTCATTGTTTTGGTTTTCTGGTGACCTAGAGGTTAAACTGTGGGTTTGACTGCACTGTTGGGTAAACATTATTATTATATAGTATATTATATATGAGATTATTCCCATTTGTTTGGTGCCAGAAGGGACATTAGGGCACTTATGCTACACTTACACTGGCCTCGTTTATCCACATTAACAGACATTTTGTCTCTGGTAGGCCCCCATACAGAGACACCTTGCATTGATAACGTGTTGGCTCAGGGCATAATCTTCAAAAGTATTCCTTTTGGCATGTCTTATCATATGTGTCTGGAAATGGAACAACAGGAAGCATAACAAAAAAATCCACCTTCAAAATAGATCCAGCATCTATGTGATGTATCAACAAAGCTCAGTCAGTCAGTTTGAGAGAAAAAAAAAAAGTGCCCATGAATAAGACTTAACTAAAGCCAGTAGGGCAGTACTGGATTGACAGATGGCCACAAACCCCAGCTCTACAACTGGCTTTGATTGAACACCGTTTGTTTTGGCCTTGAAACAGCATGTCTTGCGACTCCCGCTCCTCTTCTTGCTTCTCTTCAAACACTCACTTCAGTTCTAACCCAAACACTTCTCTTCTAAGTCATTTCTTCTCCTCTCTCCATTTCCTCCTCCAGCCACACCTCTTCACTTCGTTCGTTTTCCTTCTCATTTCTCCCTTTTGCCTAAAAGCCCAATAATTCAGCTGTGCATTACTAACATAGTTTTCATTACCCCACAACTAATTTTCTATAGGCTGCGTTTTGTTTAAATGGAAAGTGCAAATCAATGATTGGCATGTATCCAGTAAAGGGGGTATTTTTAAGATCATTCTTATAGTTTTGACAGCATCTGGGGAACTGGCTTAGAGTGTGTGTATGTGTGTATATGGTTGGGGGGGCACATGAAATTGTTAATGTGGGCACGCTAGTATTCGAGGAATCAAGTTCTTTGTATTCCTTCATTGTGTTCGATAACAACCAACTGAATGGTTCAGTTGTGAGAGGCTGAGGAGAAATTTAGAATTACATTAAAACACAGTTCACCTTCAGTAATTTTGACTGAAAAGGCAACTTATCTGCTTTTGGTCCCTTGATTGCCTGTGTTGTCATAATAGGCTATCAGATAAACACATTTATACCCAGGAAGTGAAGCTGCCAAGCAGTCGCAGCGCTGAATAAGCTCTGGCATCAGCAAAACAGTCAAAGAACATTACATACCTGATTGTATGCATCATTATCTTTGAGTTGGAAATGCTGTTTAACTTAACTTATTTTCTCTCTCCTCATCTTTCCACTTTGTTCTGTCTGTATGCATTTTAATCTCTTTCACTGTTTCTCTCATGCATGTCTTTCTTTTTCTTCTTTTTCTGTTTTCTCTCAGTTCAGTTCAGTGTGTTTTAATTGTCTGAGAACAGCTTTTCCAGTTACTGCATGCAATTAGGAGTTATGAAAAAGAATATAACAGAAAATAGACAAAGTTGCACACTAGCAGCACGACTCTATGGATGGCATTGCTGGTCAGCCTGTCTGTTGGGTAGTCCGCCACTTTGGTTCAGATTGATAAACTTTACCAACTGTTGGATTGATTGCCAATAAATTTTATATAGTCATGGTTCCCAGAGGATGAATCCTCATGACTTTAGTGATTCATAACTCAACATCTGCAAGATGGATTGACATAAAATTTAGTACAGACATTCATGCTTCCCAGACGATGTATAGGACTTACTTTGGTGATCCCCTGACCTTTCATCTAGCGCCGGTTCATATTTGTGGATTTGAGTGAAACTAGTGCAGTGCCTGTTCAAAACGCGCCTGTTTGAAATGGGCCAATTGCTTAGTGTCCGGTACTGCTGTTTGCAGCTTTCTTGAGAAATACTTCACAACAACTTCACACTCGACACTGCACTTCCTTGGGTCCTCAGCAATACACCCACCAAGTGTGAAATTGATTGGATGGGACAGACATATATACATACAGACAGATACTCCTTCCATTTTAGTTAGATTAGTTTTAATGAGGTGAAATTGTCCTTATATAAGATTCTGTCTTGTGTTTTCTGTATCAGCTGCTGTGTGTCATTTTGGGCAGGCTCATGTTCTCTTGGCAGTTTCCTGTGTTCCGTCTCTCCGGCTCTGCTCTCGTCTTGTATTGCTGAAGCTTTCTTGAGAACCGCTCATCCAAACAACTTCACACTTGATACTGCACTTCCTTGGGTCCTCAGCACTACATCCGCCAAGTGTGAAGGCGATCAGATGAACGGTTGTCGAGAAAATCAAAGGACAGACAGACAGAGAGACTTCTTTGGCTGCTGTATGTTGCAGCTATGTGTCTGCATAGCTGGCATTTTGGAGATCCGTGTCAAGATCCGCTAAATGTTTTCTTCTAATGATATCTTTGACATTACTCAAACAAACAACTTCGCCCCTGAGTCTGCACTTCCTTGGGTCCCAGCAATACACCCGCCAAGTGTGAAGTAGATCAGATGAACAGTTCTCGAGATAGGACGAATGAAGGACATACAAACAGTACATACATATATGTATATGATATAGTACTATATATATATGTGTGTGTGTGTGTGTGTGTATATAACGCTTAATTTAATATTAATATGGTATTGTAAATGCACACTTCTTACCCCCAAAGCAGCATACACTGTGTCAATCACAGCCGTACAGTTAAAATGTCTGATCAAATGCTTGCATGTTGCAACCATTAAAATCTTTCCAGTCACTATTCATTTCACGTAACCTCAATGTAATATAACTACAGCTGAAGCTGATTTATCGCTGAGTTTGAGTGAAGCTTTGATGAAACATCTGAGCCAGGACTGACAATATCAAGCTGATCCTGAGTTGTCCTGAAATGGCCTTCTTTTACTAAAAATGTAGTCTTTCCTCTGGCACTGCCCCAGTCTTTTTTGTAAGAATCAAAATTGTGGCTCAATTTTGCATCCATTCAACAATTTGGCTATGTGATGTGTAATGAGCAATTCCAGGGGCCTGATAGACTTCTAGTCTTGCTGTTTACTTGTGGGCTGCGGGTAGTAGTCTATATTTGGTCAAGTTCTGACTCTGTTTGGTATTACTGACAGTGAGGAGATGCAGAGCCCTGTCATTTTTTGTTCCTGCGGATAAAGCAAATATTCACAGCTTGATTTGTTTTTGTGTTCCAGATGGGCACTGGGTAGAGAAAATAAATTCACTATTTATCATTTTAAAACTGTGCTGAGTGTTCAGTTTGATCAATAGAAAAGGCTATTAATCATTAAATTGTACAATGATTACTTTTTACAAAGTAGACTTTGATGTTCAGCTTTTTGCGTCATGGTTCCTGATATTTCAGTGTGTGCGAGGGATCTTGAATTAAGATTCATCCATTTTTGTCCAGCTCTCTTTCCTTTCTGCTTATTCTTGTTTCACTCTAACCTTTATCTGTCTCATTTCCTTTCATTTCCATCCATTAGAGGTTTAACCCTGTGAAAGAAGTGTCGCCTCCTGTTGGTGCATATAATGACCCGCGCTGTGCCCTGGAGCTGGTGAAGAAGACCACGGGAGTGAAGAAAAGTCCATTTGGCCTCACTGCAGTGCGCTTTACTCTTAACGACAAAAAATGCCACACACCAGGTCAGTATGTGTGTATTTGTGTGGCCAAATGTGTGTGCCAATCTAAAGTGTGTCCAAGTTGGATGCTCTTCAAAGTGATATTCCTCTTTGATACATATAGTTATGTTGTACGGATGTAATGCAGTTTTCTTTTCCTTTAGGGAGTTTTAGCATCCTTCTGTTTGTGCAAAAGACAGAAAATGTTGCTTTGAACTAATTTCTCATAATGCTTAAAATGGATCTAGCTCTTGTAGTTAATAACCAGTACTCTGTCAGACATCATTGGCACTTGATTGTTATAGTATAATATCCGAGGAGAGTATTTGTAAGCATTTTAGATGTGGCTTTATAGTCCGAATCACATCCTCTTTCATTTCAAACAAGCCGTTTTCTTTGAAAGTTCAGATTTCAACTTGACATGACCATTATACTCAACTTAACAAGTAGTAATTAAAGATGAGTTGTACGTTGCAGCTTGTAATAACATTTTGAAATTAACTGGAAGGGAACTAACTCCTGCTGTGTTAGTGTGTGTATGTCTGTCTTTTTGAGGACTAATTTGAGTTTTATACCTTGGGAGTGAGGACATTTTTGGAAAGTGAGGTACAGACATTGAAAGTGCTGTTTGAGGGTTAAGACTTGATTTTAGGGTTAAGGTTTTATGGTTAGGCATTTAGTTGTGATGGTTAAAGTTAGGGTGAGGGCCTGGGGACTGCATTGGGTGGGTTCTCACATGCATAGAAGTTCAAACGTGTGTGTGTGTGCACACACATGTCAGAAACACAATACACACTGTCCTGCACACACTAATACACACAGATTTTTAACAACGGCCTCTACATAAAACAGAATTTGATATAAAATGCTACATTTAAAAATTAATGATAAATGCAGAAAACAAAAATACAGAACAAATGCAATACAATGGAAGTGTGAAGGTCCAAAATAAGTTTAGAATCATTTATTTTTCATCATACTGATTAAATAAGAGCTTAGAACATTCATTGATAATTCAAAAAATAAATCTTATGTGTGTTTTTTTATGCTGAGTCTCCACGTATAACATGCAGACACATTTCAGGAGCTGCTCTTTGCCACCATACTAACATTTAGACCTCTGTCTTTCCACTCTTTGCTCAGAACATCTTTAAATGTGGTTACACAGGTGTAGCTTGTTTGTGTTGCCATATGATCTGCTAGTGTTCACAAAGTTACAGTTGTGTGCTTCAGTTTTCCCACTGTAGCTGAAAAAACAAACAAAAAATATAAACAAAAGTACATAAATTCAATGAATTAAGACAAATATAGAGAACAAACATGGGACGGGAGTAGTCAGCAGATAGCCACACAGCTAAACCTGCGAAGCCTCAATGAAACAGCTGATGCCAATTTATTAACGCAATTGCATCTTTAGTGCTCTGCCTTAGCAAATGCTATGTTTAATTTCTCATATTTCTATATTCAATATCATATTTCTCATATTCAGTGCATAAAATGTTCTCTTCAGTTATACGGTCACAAGCAATGAATGGTCTTTGAAGCACAACTCAATGTGGTCAGTGTCTCTGATGTGCCAAAAATGATCAGCGTGGAGTCTGGTTGCACTACAGCCCCAAACACTTACAAAAAAAGGTGCTCGTTTGTGTTATCTTGCATATTGTAGCATTTCTGTGTTTACTTGTGTTTTCTGTATTTGCAGCATGCGTATAAATGAATGTATGTAGTATGTGTTGTCAAATTGGTGAAAATGTTCTCTTCATTTGTTTATATCTAAGTGTATTCTTAAGTTACAGTGAGCAGTGGCTCTCTCAGCTTCTGTATTAATAGAAATGGAGAATCATTCTTCTGTGAGTTTGAGCATTCACTCAGCCAGCTGTTATCAAAGCAGGCACTGACAAATTTAGAGTAGTGCAGGTGTAGCACAAGCGTCATTTTCAGTCCAAACCAACACTACATGAATGCTAAACACACTGCCAGTACTAAAGACTCTATGCCAAAGTTACACCTACGCTACATGTCTCTAATACCTGGTTCTTCATTGTAAACCTATGTAAATTCCTTTGCGTCATCACAGAAATTGGAACAGAAATAGCAGGTATTGATTTGAAGGAAGGTAAGCTGTACAGATACTGATTCTTTAGGATGTTGTCACAGGGAAAAGAAGGCATTTTTTAAGACATACACACAATGATCCCGTCTGTACTCTGTCCAGGTCCAGGTTCCTATAATGTGTTCGACTATGGCTTAGCCCGAGAGAGTTTTAAAAAGGCATTTTTCGAGAGAACCAGGAAGGGAGGCTTTGGCTCCACTGCTCAGCGCAACTCCATCTTTCTCAACAAGGAATCGATAGAGACCCCAAGTCCAGGACAGTACGAGGTAGGATGATCCATCAATGTATTCATGCATTCATCTTTCTGTCTTCATTTTCATTGTGTTTTCTTGTCTGTTTTTTCCTTGCTTCTTTCTTTCTTACTTCCTTGCTTCTTAGCTGTGTTATTGCTTGAGCCCTACAGAAAACGCTCATATCCTCATCCCCGTATATGTGTGGGTGTGCTGTGTATGTATGCATGTACATATGTGTGAATGCTGTATGTTTGCATTCAGACAGAAAAGAAGACAGAGGAGCACTACAAAAAGCAGCACACAGCTGTATTCAAATCAGCCACAGAGCGTTTGGCATCATCACTGCTGGCTAAAGTAAGTCTCTTTCTCTCTATGTTGTTTTACAGTTTCCCCAACAGTTGTCTTTGTCTCACTCTTTTCTATCCCCACGCCAAGTGTGTGCCGTAAAGCTGCTGAAACCTACTTAACAGAGGAGTCTAAGATGAAGTAAAAAAGCATTACATGCCAAGTTTTTACTTGCATAAATGGGCCATCGCAGCAGTAGCATCTGACCCACTATGCCAAGGGCCTGTTCTCCAGCAGTTAATTTTCTTTGACTGTTTCTTTTCTTCTTTTCCTCTTCTCCCTAATGCTTATTTTGTAGAAGAAAACAGGTCACAATTCTTGATAATTAGTTTCTTGTTCCTCTCCCTTTTCCTATTCACTGATCTCCCTTATTCCTCTCCTTCTCCAACTTCTCCCAACGGTAATAGAAACGTACAATTTTAAGGTGAACATGACATCAGTGGTTTTTCCAAATAAATTATTTGCAGTATCTGTGATAGAGGAGTAAAACTGAAACATAAGGACCTGATATTTGAGATATGCTTACTTTATGTACATTTTACATTGAATATCTTAATGTTACTTAAGTGACTGGGCCATTAACTTTATAGAGAGCTATAAAGGTATTTCTGTATTCACTCAAATAAAACTGAGAGTATTTCTACAGCTACTGCACACCTTACTCTTAAGGCAATGATACAGACGACTGCCTCACAGAGACTCATTTATCTAAACCTCATATCCAAACAGCTTTCAGTGAATTGTATTGTTTGAAAGTCTACTGACTCCTTCAGGGCAACTCAGCAGCAACCTGAATATCAACATATTTGAATTATCTTTAAATAATTATGGAGGTTTATCTTCAACATTCTTACATTTTCGGTGACATTTAGAGTATGCTGCCATTACATTTTTCTTTGCCCACCATGCCATATTGCAGTTGAATTACATTTTAATCTTTTCTAGGCGTTTGTGTTTATTGAATGCATCCATTTTAATATATTGCTAAAACCTGTGTCTTCAGAATTTACACTAAAACAGCCTACTTACAAACGAATAAGCCACACTGGTGCTACATTTGAAGTGACAGTGTTTGGATGATGAAAACTGTATTTCTTTGACCTATATGACAGAGGATGGTGTTTACCTGTAAATAAACAATGTGCTAATGAACAAACAATGAAGCAGCTGGATTACAGGGTTAGCGATTAAATCTTACTGAAGCTTATATTAAAAAAAAATCTTCTCTGAGAAAATTATGTAAAAATCCTGCTTATGTGTAGGATACGGCATTTTAATATTCAAGATACACAATTTGTTTTTTTGAGTACCCTTCTGGGTAGCAGCTGGTGTTTACTCTGATTAATCCTAAAGGGTAGAAGTGTAATCTGAATCTTGAGGCAAAGGTTTCCAGATCTGATCTTAACACAGTTTATAGACAGTTTAAAGGGTAATTCAACACTTATTGCAGAGGGCAGAAATCTTTAGGTGTCAGCTCCACATCTCTGGGTTTGGTTTATCATTTTTGCAACTTTCATACACATTTCTCACTCAGTTGTATGCTACCGATATAACAAACACAATAATTATCCAAATCATCCACTTAATAATTTGTGTCAAATAAAGTAACAAGTTTGCACTTGAACTTCCCCTTGTGACACACACTGAGTCAGTTTGTGTACATACATTTCAAGCATGTACAATTGTGGCCTCATACAAATCATCATGTCATTGTGTCACAGCAGGTGTTTTCTTTCAACTGTCATTGCTGCAAAATCCTTGCTTTGACAATTATCACTGGGATTTGACGACAATGCAACAATGCAACCCTTTGACTGCTACTGAAGGGCACACTTTTGAAAGAAATGCTGCCTTTTTACTCAAACTAATGTTAACTTAGTAACAAAGAACACTTAAGTACAGCCATCCCTAAGTCTTACCCAGACCTCAGCGTCAGGACAGAGCCCAGCTGGTTTTTATTCCTGCTGTTTAATCAGGGAATGATTCATACTTTGAACACCAAGTGAATGCAATTAACTACCTGGTAGGACATAAAAGCAGCAGGGCTGTAAGGAGCGCAGCATGAGCAATCTGCAGGTGATCCACATCAATAATCAGTGTAATAGTCTTATATATCTACAATTTCCAACGGGACATTTTCTTGCCTTCCTATGCAGTGAGGTCAGAGGTCAGGGTCACATACAAACAGTCTATTTTCTTTAGATAGTTTAGATAGTAGATTTAGAGATAGTCTCTTTATACCCTGTGCCACCATACTATGCCCAGCAAAGTAAAAAATAATATGTATTCAAAGCATTGCATCTCTTTCAGTTTCAGTGAATTTGGTATGGTAGTTTAGAAAAAAAATCATTCACCAAGTTTGCATTCATAGATTTACATTATGGTTAGTGTTAAATTGTTTATGCACTTGAATAATTTGAATCATTCACAATATATTTCATATCACAAATGAACTTTTGCAAGGATGATGATACTCATTAGAGCAGTGAGAGTGATCTATTAAGAATTCTGGTGCTGATGCCTGTGTAATAGTCTCTACCTCATATATCTGTCAGCGCTGTTTGCCATTTTTCATGACAATGGCTTCGTGATAGTTTCCTGTCACACTGCAGTATATCGTGCTGATGGATGATCTGGCTCACTCAGAATCCTGTACACAGTACAAAAACTTGACAGCCATACTGCACAGGCCACATAGTGTCTATGTTTCACATTGTTATGCTCTGATAGCTACAGATCTGGAAATTGGAGGTCTGTAGGTTTATACAGTGTAGACTTTCATTATATGCCGGACACACTGGGTGATTAAATATTTAACAATGTCTTTAACTTGATTCAATCCCCACTAGCGGTACATCCAGTTTGGTTGTGCGTTCCAACAAACATAATTGGCTGTGTTTGTGGGTGGGGAGCTGGCGAGGTTGAAGTGAAAAGAAGCGTCTGGGGGCATCATGTGTCATGGAGGTAGCATATGTCTATCTGCAGCCTTCCTCTGGCAAACAGCAGGGTTGGCAGTGATAGGGACTGCAGTGCAGTGCATAGGGTTTGGACTTTCCACATTTGGAGAGAACAAGGAAAAAAGTTGCAACAAAAAAACAAAACAAAAAACCTCCCAAGAAAATAATTGTTTGACTGCAGTTTAGAGGCACAATATTACCTCCATATTTTCCTCCCTGTCTTGCTGGCGCTTTCTTCTGGGTAGTACCTCTGAGTGCTCTGTGGAGAAGATCTGAGGGCACTTGTAATGGCTCCACACAGAGCCTCCTTTATGACTAGTTAATGAAAAATCGCCCGGGGACATCTTAGCTGTAACAGTTAGCCACATGCCGTGCTGCAGCCTAAGCTGTATCCCTGGTAACGGTACCCCGCAGGGACGGATATTAAAAGTGTCTAATCAGGAAACAATCACGATCATCTGAAGGGAGTAAGACTTGAAAGAAAAAGAAAAAAAAGATGAAGGCAGAAAGTATGTCTTTATTATCTGTTTCATGTTTGGGAGTTTATGTCTTCTGTACTTTGACTGAAAAGCTTCATCTAGCAGGAGAGGTCGACATTTTGTTGGAGAAATTATTCACACTGCATGGCTTTTGAAATCAAAAATATTTCACGTCAGTTGAAATGATAGAAGCTGTCTTGTGTGGTGCATTAAACACAGCAGGGAGTCCTGTAATCTGACTTCCAAAAGATATTTACTTTCTTTCCTCCGCCTTTGCTATTACCTACTTTACCTTTTATTTTCCAGATCTTTTGTTTGCTTTGTTTTGGGGCAAAATCCAAGGTGCACAAAGGCCTCTGTTTATTCAGTGGCAGTTCATGATCAGATTTTCTATTTACACTAGTAATATCAAATGTGCCTCTTCCCAAATCCACTCTATAAGGATTAAATTGCCAAACAGTGGTTAAATGCATATTGAATGCATTGTATTATTTATTTAGGTAGAATTTTCTTATTTTTTGCTATGCCATCATTCAAAGGATGCTTGAAATTCTGAAAGACAGCCTAAATCAAACACAACTCAGCTTGTTCAAATATTTGAAGCCACATCAGATCTGTACTTTAGCTACAGGTCTGGATCTGATAGGAGATGATTATTATGTGTCTGTGGAGAGAAAAGAGTCAGACATGTTGTTGAGAAATGACAGATCTGAAAGGAGAAAGACGATTACAAAGAGTTTGCATTTCTTTCTCTTTAATTCTGTGTTCCTTTCCACTATTTTTTCTTGATTGCCATCTTCCTTTCCTTTCCTCTGTTCTGTCCTCCCTCATCTCTTTCTCTCCCTTTTTCCCCTTCTTACTTCTTTCTTTTCACCTCCTACCCCACTTTGCACATACCCTTCACTCTACTAGCTGCTTTCTCTTCCTCCTCTTTCCTCTTGGTCAACCCTTCCTGATAATGACCTTTCTGTTACAGAGGTCGTGGGATACCTCCAGGCAGTGCTGGGAGAGAAAAAGTGTAGAATTTAATTTAGACCTGTGTTTTACCCAAGGCAGTGGAATTCCTTTCTCTTCTATAGATTAGTGAAGCCCTTGGAGCGACAGGAGAGAGGTTTGACTGGATGTTTTGTCAGTTTTTACTGATACGTTTCTGCCTTTCGTCATTTCTGTCAATTTTATTGTGTTGCCAATGATGTTGAGAATAATAGAGGTTCTGATGGATGTTTATTGTTATACTCAGTGAGAGTGAGGCATTGTCAATGGCAAGGGCATTGGTTGAATAATGAGGTGTTAGCAATAGTTTTAGGGTTCACATCAGTGACTTGTGGGTAGGGATTAAAATTGCTAATTAATCCATTGAAATACTGAAATTAAATAATATGACTATTAATTAATCTTGGTCGTCTTTGATGCATACATTGACTTAAACATTAAGTTAAACATGGGTAAAATAAAAAACAGAACATGAGTGGAGAATATGAATAAGTTTAACTGCCTCAGGCCCATCATATTTCGCTGGTGTTACAGGGATTGTAGGCAAAGAAATCCATCAAAGAAGAAGCAGAGGCACAGGTTTCCCCAATGATAGTTGCTTTAATACACTTTAAAGGTACTTTGAGAGTCTGAGAGGATGCAGTCGCAACCTCTATTGTTTCCAGTGTAAACACATTGGCCGCGCAGGTAGGCTCAGCAGCAAGGAGAGAGAGGGTTGGTGCCTCTCTCATGAATGCGCACAACTGTTTGCTGCTGCTGCCTGTAGATTGTGTGATGGATGGATGGCAACCACAGAAACCACGCAGAGTACAATGATGCTGGAGCTAATTTTTTACTGGTTTGTTAAATTATCCATGAACATATCAATCATCAAAAATGGAGTTGAGCAAAGTCAGCGTCCTACTGCCATTTTTATCCAGTCATGGTCAATAAACAATCTTCATGGTTATAGTTGGCTGAACTTATTATGTGAAATGTGTAACGTGAAAGTGTTTGAAGGATTGAGGGAAGGTGGGTGGCCCCAAATGATCACAACACTACATCACAATACATAATAGCGTTAGAGTAACCAAAGTTGACTTATGTAAGTCACATACTGTACACAAGTTGCCTTCATAGTTTCTTACTGTACATTGGTCACCTAAAATTAGATTGAAACCTGCTTTTAACATGTTCTGATTGTATCTTTTGAAAAGCAAACTTAAAACATTGTATAGATTTTCATAAAAGTTTAATAAGAAATGCAATATCTGTAATAATAATGTAATATCTCATATAACCCTCAATAACATCAGTAAATAAAAAGTAATTTTCTGTTTTATTCTGTCACAGTAGTCAAATATTTGACAATATAAAGTCTTTGATCATGGAGGTCTGTTGGCTCCATGCAAGTAATTTGAAACTGATGTAACCAAGCAATAATGTCTCTGCCAGTCAAACAAATTTTCAGTTTATCTGCACTAATATCTGTCACGCTGACATCAAACAACACTTCCTAATTCTCCAGTGTAACTGGCGTGATGGAATCCGACAGACAATATTAAAACATGGCTTTTATTAGATGTGCCACTGACAGTGATTGGAACCAGGATTCATAAAACACCAACGGTGAGAAAATAATAATGAAAACAAATAGAAAAAGGAGACATTTCATAACTGGAGACATTTCCATCCTTTGCAACTCTCACTGTTTCTTGTAGAAGTAATACACTGACTTCCAATGCCATGGCAACAAACTAAATGATTTTTACTAGTTACTCATTGTCCACTTATATGTTACAGTTTTACAAAACCAGGATTGACTGGTAATAAGGTACATATGCTAGGATTACAGTATTTTGCAGTAAAAATAATTAACAGTGAAGTCTAAATTATCAGGTCAGGTGTTTTTATATGTGAGGTACCTCCATATGTACATACTGTAGAGAGTCCAGTCATTCCTAATGTACACCTCCTAAAAATGTGACTTCCTGTAGGAGCTACTGTATGTATGTTATGTGGAGACTGCAATGTAGGGTCAATAGTCTGCTTGGACCACCTTATTTCTCCTCTCCTACCTGTCTCCCATCATGTAAGTCACATACAAAATAAAAATCATATTCGGTAGCGACAGTTCTGGTTCACCAACACAGACAGACATCATTCATAAGGCCTGGCACAGTCAAGGAAACACTCATTAATGTCTATGACAAGTGGAAAAACACCACATCATTCTCAGACAAATATACCACACACAATGGGCTCGGGAGAGAGAGAGAAAGAGGAGAGAGTGAAAATCAAACTAAAAGGAAGAGAGGAAGCAGTGGGAGGGGAGTAAAGGAAAGACAAAGAGAATGAGAGACAGAGCCTCTGTGTATAATGTGTAATTATCTATCCTATTAGCTCTGGTTGAGATAATTAGTGTGTTTGCTAAACATACGTTTATCAAACTGAAGAGCAGCATCATGCCCCTGCTCTGTAGAGGGCAGAGTGAACGACAAAAATCTAGCGGGTGAAATTATACTGAGAATGAAGGAGGGTGAGATTGACAGAGACATCGAGAAATGACGGAGAAAGAGGGACAGATAGAAAGAAAAAGTGGCTGATGACAAAGAAAGAAAGACAGAATTAGATAAAGTGAGACACCACTTTCTGTGGCTCTAGAGAGAGGGACAGATGACAAATAAATAAATACCATGTGAGTCAGACAAAGAGTGTGTGACAGTTGCATTGATAGTAATGCCATGGGCAACATATTCTTGAAGTATCTGGAATAGGAAAATATGCAGCAGTCCAGGTTTGTCACTTATTGACTTTTTGTCTCTGTGTTTCATTGCATTTTTATGATATATCCATGGACAGCTAATGGCATGTCATGGTGCAGCCTCTATTTATGGGAGACAAGGGAGTCGAGTGATGAAAGAAAGGAACAAAAACAGGAAAATGGAGTTATAGATTTGATATGGATTTTACTGTCAGCTGTCAGGGTAATGATGATGATGTGAGTCCCTGTGAGAATTCAAGCACGGTCATATGCACACAGTAGTGCATATACAGAGAAAGTGACACCCTCAAAATGTGCCCTTACACACATAAATGTACATATTCAAACAGTAATGCCCAGACTGTACATACAGTATACATATATGCATGCATCCAGTCGCATGTACTTAAGCATGCACATACTCGCATATTGTAGTACGACACACACAGCAGACATACACATGCACAATTAAGTGACCGAATGACAAGAAGTGCTTAGTGACACTTCTACCCTGAGGCATCAGACAGTAACACTCCCATCATGCTCTATTCAATATTCTCCTGAACAATTCATAAACGTGATAGATGGAGAGATTTAAAGAAAGGAGGAAGGGAGGTTGGTGGAGTGGTGGAGTAGTGGTGCTGTCATATCCTGTATCTGTATTGACTAGTCTGTCTGACCAGGGCTTTTTACTGCCTTTTGCTGTCTTTTTGTTTGTCCTTCACTCTGGCCACTTTCATTTGCTCAGAGCTATAAACAGAATAAAAAAGGAAATGACATGCAATGACATTGATTTTGTGTTCATGAGTCAGTGAAATGGCCAAGTGTAGCTGTCTATGTCTGTGCCTCGCTATCCGCTGATTTGCTTTTCCTACCTGTTCTATCTACCTATCTGAGTCTGCCTCTCCAATTTAAGCTTACTAGAGTCCCCACAGTTTAAGACTGCAAGCAACACTTCTTCTCATTCACCTGCTGTGTGTTAACACTGAAAATAGCACTGTGTTAAAAAAAAAAAAAGAAAAAAAAAAAGAAGTGGCTGTGTTGGTGTAGGTGTTATTTCAGGTACCGGCGAGACAATGAAAAATGAACCAGGAAGCTGGTTTGGATCAGGAAAATAAGAAATATGCCATTCCCATTCTAAAGTAATCAACCAGAAATGTGCACTTGCACATATTTCATTGTCCAATGCAGTGCTTTGCTGGATGACGTTGCATTGTGTTGAGCGAGGGTCAATCTAACAAAGCGTTTTCTCACTTGTGACAGGTTTTAATAGTATGGTGGCCCCTAAAGTCATAACACATACAAAAGTAAAACCACAAGCATTAAGAAAATACACTCCAAAACCCAAAAATGCTACAATTTGTAAAACACATACAAAAGTGAGAACACAAACATTAAGAAAAATGCGCTTCAAATCCAAAAGCGTTATAAATACTAAAACAGTAAATGTTTTGCTAACAGAACCTTCATAGTGCAAAATCCAACTAATAAAATAAAAGTTTCTCTCTCTCAGAATATGAAGTTTCTATAAGACGTCATGTTGTTGAGCCTCCGTTCTTTCCAGATGAGGTGAATTTCATGTTGAATAAGCCCACTTTGTCTTAGCCACTGCGAGGGCAAAGAACTCATCACTGCCCCTAGTGGCCAAGAGCACTTCCAGTTTCTCTTTTTATATGTGTTCTTGTGTGTGTGTTTTGCCATTTGGTGTTATTTTGTGTTTTGGAGCACATTTCCCTCAATGTTTGTGCTTCAATGTTTGTTTTTCAATATTTGTTGCATTTCTCTTAATGGTTGTGTTTTTCACTTTTGTATGTGTATTGCGCTTAGGGGCCAGCATACAATAATGCCCTTGTGCTGTAAACCTCCCTGAACTCCCTGATTGAACACTCTGTGTTCAATCTGTCAACCTGTGTCCAGTTGTTAGACTTTGTAAAAGAAAAGTCCTGATCATCATGGGCCTTGCAACAAGGTGCTTTTTGTGATACAGTACAATAATGGAAAGAATGGCATACATAAAACATAGAAGGCTAGTGTCAGAGGTTATTGTTTCTGCCAGAGAGTGAGCCACCTGCTGTGACATCACTAGTTGAGGTGTAACCAGATGGAAAGCTGCTGGAAAGCTTAAATAAAATCCATATAGCAGTATGTGTTTACCGTGTTTAGGTCATAGGAGTGTCTGAAATAAAAGCCTCAGGACCAATGCTTTAGCTTGATCTATTCCTGTATTTCCCCTTTTTACTTATAGACATATTATTAACAGACTATTTTTAGGGGATTGTCTGCTCTGTTAAGCAGAGCTCCAGACTAACTTTTTTCACCACTGCCATGGAACTGTCCTGAAAAACAATTTTAACTGTCCCAAAGTGAATGTAAACCATCTCAAATTCAAAATGTTAAAAATACTTTGTAAAGCAAAACAGAGTTTGCCTGGGGCCTCCAAATCACTAAATTTGCCCCTGTTGATGTATGAAAGTTTTCTTTAACGATTTACTTCAAAGATTAGACATGCTATTTTCAGCAAGTGTAAATATTTCCATGGTGAAATGTGCCTTTGCAATACAGTTTCATATTTATGTCCTATGTATGCTGCCTGCTGTCGTCCTGTTTCTGCTCCTGATAACCCATGCGGTCTGTAGAGATTGTAGCATGCTGAGTGCACCAATTTGTCCAGCAGTCTCTCTTGTATACTTATAGAAATAATTGTTATTAGTGTCTGTATATTTCTTAGTATTCCCCGTTGTTAGTTTGTGTAGTTAATTCGTGCCTGACAAAAATGAAGCTGTCCGCTGCAGAGCAGCAGAGGACCAGCTCTGTAGCTCTGCAGCTTTGCTTTCTGCTATGTTCATATGTTAGAGAATGTAATTAATATTTTCCTCATTAATGTTTTATTATTTCACCATACGAGACCCATCCGCTATTAATCAGAATGCAAATTTTTATGACCCAACCTACCCGATCCACAGATCAACCGTCGGTGCCTGCGGATATAACTGCAATCTACGCATCATTACTGTCCATGTACAAGCTATTTTTAAAGTGTTTAAGGTGTAGATTATAACAAGAAAGACCACAATAATATATTGAAACTGTCTAAATGTATGCTTTAGCTAATATACTTACACACAACCAGGGTAGTGCTGTGTTTTGTTTAACCAGCGCAACATATACGCAAGGTCCTGCCAGCAAGCCATTTGTGACTGAGGGGATAGATGGACCGGTACCACGGGAACATTTCACAGGTCTCACACTGAGTAGGCAGCCAGTGATAGTAACTATAGTAACAGCATGAGAAGACGCGCTCCATTGTAGTCAGCGCTCGATTCAGTTTGTCATTTGATAAGCAATAGTTTAAAATAGATAAATAAAAAATTATATATAAAATCTCTTTCGTCCCGGAGGCATCCCGGGGAAGATCTCTTTTCATCCCACATCAACACATTTCCTACCATCCCCAGGACGACGCAATGCCGTTGGTCTGGAGCCCTGCTGTTAAGCGCCTCTGTCTGGGCTTTTACTCTCTTTTTCTACTCAACTTTTCAGCTAAATTAATGTTAAATTGCTGTCCATCAAAAGATGTGTGAGACTGTGACTGGTGGAAACAAGTCTCTAATTCAAACAGTTTACTGGATCTAATTGAAGTCTGATGCTCAGATCATATAATGGCTGATGTAGTAAGGGGTGGTGGGTGGCGGTGTGTGGGTGAGACAAAAAGACAGATTATCGACACAGAAATTAAAGCACAAGAGTTAAGTCTTTTCTGTGATTTCTGCTAGTGACCACTAGAGGCTGCAGTGTTCACAACCCCCTCACATTACATTGCCTATTATGTGTCCTGATGGTGGCGCTACAGTAAAAGTCATGGAAATGGAAATCTGACTGCTAGTTTTTGCGATACAACCAAAGCGTTGTTTGCGAGACTGTCTTCACCAGAAATGTTTTTGTTCATATTAGGCTGTCTTTGAAACTCACCTTAGCATGTGGTAAATGTGATAATGACACCGATTCTGATTGCTCTTCACTGGCTCCCCATCAAATTCAGAATCCAATTGAAAGTTCTTGTGATCACCTATGGAGCTCTGCATGGTCAGAAATCTGCCTCACTTACTTAATGAGAAAGACATACAGTCAAGACTGTCAACAACAATTATAGAATGCAGTGTTGTGAGATGTTAGCAAATGTAGCTCAGGTGAACAAGTTGTCACCTAATGTGTGGTTAGTAAGTTTTAATCTTTTAAAATCTTTTACTCTTATTAATTTGTCACTTGCTAAATGAACTGACTCTCACTTCTGACCTCACCTGTCCTCTAATTAAGTTGTTGTAAGCTTAATTTCCTGCCTTGAGTGGGATAGATACAAATTAGGTGATTCATATCTAATGAAAATAATGTTGACATCTTTTAATAGCACCAGTCCATAGTTTCAAATCTATCTTGATTTACAAAGACATCGTGGGGAAGGAGAGGGGTGTTAAGATAAGTTGAAAGGGAGACCATGTTTACAGTAAAAGGAGAGCATCAGAGACAAGAATAAATGTGCAAAATGAGGATGCATGCATGAGCAACAGAGAAAAGAGAGAACAGAAAAAAAGTAGTCTTAAAATGTGTGTTGGGGCACAGATGGAGAACTTGTCTGTGTAGCACTTTCAGATTTCACGATGTGTGGATGCTCTCTAACTCATTGCTTGGAGGAAAAGATCACATACGCTCAGTGAAATTCTTTTTCTCTCTTTCCTTCTCTTCCTGTCTTGCTGTGAAGTCCTGGTTATTGTTACCTCCCTGCTGTCTTGCTGTTATAAAACAAGTCAACTGCAAAACAGCTCTTGCTTAAAAACACCCCATGACTCAGAATGAAAAACATTTTACAAGTGAGGGTGGATAAACACCACATGATTTCTCGCACATTCACACAACTCCAGTGCAAGCCATTGTACCTACTGTATGCTTCATTAGTATGCTGTATACAGTGTTGTTATTTGGGTGTCACCAATCACACCTATTGAAGCCCGTTTCCATACTTACATAAACTTTTCAAGCCAAAATATGAACAAATGCTCTGTTATTAAAATACTTTTAGTTTTGGAAGTGGAATGAGATTTTACATTATAAACTGAAAAAAAGTCCTCAAACCTAAACAACAAATAGGTTGTTCATTACTGCCTTTAAAAACAACCCAAATGAATGTTTTCTGACCCTATTGGTGGGGATGATATTGTTTGCCATTGCCTTCCAAAATTAACCATATGACCATTAGTTAGCATCAAATGACTCAGTTAAAGTGGACCATGTCCTTAATCATAAGAGGTTTCTATCAGAAAACATAACAATATTTCAAGATTTCAAGCACTTATCTAAACAACAGATGCAATCATACTTTGATATGGATAATCTCTCATAAGCATCACAAAGATAAAATCTACATTTGGTTCACTGTTTACTGTAAGCTATAAAGTGCCTTATAGCGCCCAGTCAGACACAGAGGTTCAAGTATTCTTTCATATTTGTATATATTCCCCCTCTATGTCTCAAATCTGGTGTCACACTGAGGAAAATAGAGAAGTGGAAACAGCCTGAAATTAAGAAATACAGTCAGGCAGTGACTTTTCTACATGAAGTAAAATAACATCATTTTGATAATTGAAGCCATTCAGGTGCATCTCTTCTGTCTAGTGTCAGAATCAGCCACATGCTCCGTCTGTCAAATTTCATTTTTATCGACCTGCCTTTGAAAATCTTCAGTACCATGTGAGAGACTGGATTCCATTTGTATTTATTTATTTGAGAATAATGGAATCATCAGCAGATACCTGTGGACCTGTGACACTGCCCAGAATAGAGATCAGTATTTAAACAAATTAAAAACTTATTTTCCACTTTTAGATTGAATTAGAGAAAGTGAGATGTGACCCAGCATGGTCCTTTAATTTGATGCTGTCCATGTCTATTATAAAGGTTGAGTTTTACTTCTGCTGCCAGTTTTCTCAACTTCATTTATTTTCTTCCTTTTCCCTTGGCAATCTTTCTCCATTTTCTCTCTGCAACCCATTCCTCCTCTATATTTATTTTTCTCTATCGTCTCTGCTTCTCCTGCTTCATATCAATATTTATTTCTCTCTGTCCATTAATCAGTCTCTCTTTCTCTCTCTTCACCCACTCCTCATGTGGATGAAATAGACACATGTGGTAAGCAGCTGTGTCCAGTGTGTGCATGCGCACGCCTCATGTATATAGTATGGGCACCAGCTGTGGCCAGCAGATGTGTGTATAATGCTTTTGTGTGCATGAACCCATATGCAGGTGTGGGTACATTCCCATTTTATGCAGCAGCTGTGTGTTTTGTGTGTGTTTGGTTATGGACAGCTGTTTAGTAGCAGGTGATGATTTTAGTAGCCAAGCAGACAGTCAGTCAGGCAGGCGGCCAGGGGGACAACAGGGAAAACTGAGCCCAGAGAGATGTAAGAAGGCCTGGGCCGGGCATTTGCTCAACCAGGCCGTGTGGACCTCTGTTGGATGGATGGTGGTTCAGGAGGGCCCCAGCTGTGGGTGTCAGTGTTTATTCAGGACTCTCAACCTGCCAGACTCGACAGACAGTTTACCGATCATTACATAAATTAATCACAGGGAGACTAAGCTTAAAAAAGTGGTTAAGATCTAAGCTAAAATCCCTCCACATTGATGTTCCTTAAATATAGACTGTACACCGTTCCTGTGTACATGTAAATACTACGTGAGATGTTGTAAGATGAGATGAGCCTGTCAGATTAGACAAACTGAGCACTTGTGAGACAGAGAAAATAAAAAAGGGGAAACTGCAAAGATACAATTGTTTGGACAAACATAAAGAACAGTTAATACATGAAGAGGGACACACTTTTCAACTGTTGAAAGATTAGTGCAGAGAAAGAGTAAGGAGCACAAATAGCAGAGCAGTAGATAGAAACAGAGAAAAGACAAAGAAAGGGGGAAATGAGCAAGAAAGACAAAAAGATAAGATGAAAATAAGAACACAAGGCAGGGATAAAAATAAATAATGGAGAGAGTAAGATGTAAAAGTCTACAAAACAGCAGAAAACTGTAGCTGTCAGCAAATTGTTAGACTAACTGCTGCCTATAAAGTGTGAATAGGAAGCGAATGGGACCCATATGGTTTCTCTCTGTCATTCCATCTATATTGAAGACCTGTCTAAAACCTCATTAAGGCCTTATGACACCAGCCATACCTCCACTACTAAAATCAGACAGATGGTTATCAGGCTCTATGATGAGACACCAGCTGTGCTTATGCCACAGAATGACATACGTAGATAGTCTATTCTGGGAGGAAAACAAGCATATAAATGCTGTATTCACTTCTCATTTAAATACTAGCAATCTATTTTGTTACGTAAGGTAAAACAACACACATGCGCAAAATTAAGCAGAGAAAAAAAGATGCTTAAATTAAAAGACTGTGCTACGCAGCAGACATTTTCAGTGCAATGCTTGTTACAGCTTTGCTAACCATTGTCTGGTTGAGTGTAAGGACAGTATCTGATAGAAAGAAGACAATAAAGACGTCTGAGAACTTTGGCAAAGTAATCAGACTGATATTGGCACTGATAAACCATACCTTTAGTCCCCACAAATACATTATGACCATTGTGCTGCTCCAGGAAAGCAAATCTATATCTGATCACAATCTTTTGAACTTCTTCAAGTCTTCTCCCTTTTTTCCTTAAAATTGTAAAATTGTCTTGTGTCAGTTTGTAAGATGATTTGTGTACAGAAGAAGAATTTAGGCTTAAAATTTGTTATGCTGCTTATGCATTCTAGCATCCAGCTTTGTTGGTGTTCCTTTGACAAGAGGTTCATATGAAAGATGACATATGAATGACTTAGAATCGGGTTGAGGGAAGATGATTTGCCATAAAAAGACATTATCTATAGGACATCAGAAACAAGCTGACAAAACGTGAAGTTATGAACTCAAAAGGGGACATTACTGACAGATATCCCAGTATGTGTAGGTCTAGCTGCTTGGTGCATCAAGTCGTATTAAGGAAGTCTGTTCATTGTGAAGCCATTGTGTAAGAGTTTTGACTGCTACGCACTTTATAATAAGCCATCTGTTTCAGCTGTATACAGGAATAGATGAACCTCATATGACACTGTGGATTTAAGGGGTATCAGTATTATTTATTAGACTCTAAACAGGGATATCCAACCTATTCATGCAGATTGTGCCAGCAAGACTGAGGACAAAGTACAGTCAGATTATAGATGTACAGCTTTTATAATAGACACTTTTACAAGAATATTTAATTAAAACAAAGTTACACTTTTAATTTCAAGTCTACAGAATTGACTTTTAACCATACAACATTAATTACAAATTAGTTTTCTAATAAGAGTCATAATTGAGCCTCAGATTGGTTGAAACCTTTAAAAATTTGCTTTACTGATTCAGATTGCGCCTGTCATTTCTTAAAACACCGCAAACCAGCCTACCTTAGTATTATCCTGAGCAGATAAAAATAACAAATGAATCAGAGCCAACCCTGACACACCACAATATAGTTAATGGATAGTTAATGGATTTTATGGATTTGCGAATATGTCATAGGTGTTTGTTTGCGTACATTACACACCATGGATGTGTCTCACACACACATACTCATACATATACACACAGATGTGTACATGCATTAACACACATACACGATTAGAATATATATTATTTCAGTAACCCTTCCTTTTACAGCCCCGTAATTAGTAAGTATTTACCTGGTAAATATATGATAAATTATAGTATATTATTGGATAATTAAATAGGTAAATAAAGAGGAACTACAGCTGAAATACTAAAAAAACCTCCGTTCTTACCCATCAACTCAATTAAGTACCATGTTGTTGTGACCAGTTTAGATTGGTAAAACTCAGATATAACTGCGTACTTTCTAGGAAAATAGGCAACCGATTTTTAGAAACACTTCCGCTATTACCCATCAATTCAAGTTACAATTGTAGTTATCCAGGGTTTATGTTGGTAACAGCCCAAAATTAATTATATTCTATCTAGAAATTACATATTCTATCTAATGTAATGAAGGAAGTGTTTCTAAAAATTGGTTGCCTACTTTCTTAGAAAGCACACAGTTATATCTGAGTCATTACCAACCTAAACCAGTCACAACTACACAGTACTTAGTTGAGTTGATGGGTGATAGTAGCGGTTTTTCTTAGTATTTCAGCTGTAGTTTTTCTGTATTTACCTACTTATTACCAGTAGTAATTATCTAATAATATACTATAATTTACCAGATATTTATCAGGTAAATACTAGGGGACTGTAAAAGGAAGGGTTACCATTACCTCTACTACAAAGTTCTGAAATATGGCAATATAGGCTGGGTCCGAAAATAGAAATCTTATCTGCTAGGAAGAATGAAAGGTTTTAAGAATAATGAGAGGATGAAGAATGGGATCTGGTGGTAACACACACACACACACATGCACATACACACATGAGTTATGCCTGGCCATCTGGCCATTAGTCAAAGCTGTCATTATACATACTAAGCCAAATCAATAGTATGACCACTGTAAGGTGTACTTGAGCGGTCATTAGTGTGAGGGAACATGGTGTGAGAAGAAAGGTTTTAAGAAGATAACAAGCTACATCTCACTTTGTATTCACATTTTGTTTAGTTTGAATTCTTGTGAAGCTGCTTTACATTTTGTATCTTGTATCTTATACCTATAAAGTATGCAGCTGTGTAATATGTTATTGATCCTTGTAGAAATGTTCTTTTACTGGATTGTACAGAGGGTTGAGAGCAGAGGCTCAAATACTGTAAATACATTTGTAGGAGAGTGACAGATATGGCTCATTAAACAAAAGGTATAAAAAAATGAATTTTTATATTAAAACAGGGGAATATTGGATTTTCAACCCTACAAAATGTAATAAAATTGGCAAGCTTTGATTTGACCTGTTGATTACAGTGGCCAACTTTTGTCAGAACTAAATATTGCAAATTTTCTAAGACAGCTCTTTACAGCACATGATGATTACTTGTCACTTATCAAAACAACAAGCACATAAATTGTCTGAAAAATTTTAAATTGAAAATGTTTAAACTTTAAATTGTCTTATTCATCAGTAATGCCAGAGACTGGTTTCCAGCAGCCAGTAATTACTCAATAAATATGAAGCACAAAATATTTTTTAAACAAGTACCAAGGTAATGGTCCTGATTTGTGCATTTCAAACACTTTTCATGAATAAAGTCTTGAAGGTTAAATTTGACTCTGGACAATGAACTTCAGTATAGTGACAACCTATGGAAATGTGCAACTGCACAAGACAAGCATTAATATTTTTATCAATTTTAGAAAAGTCCTTCAAAAAACCAACTGGATGAGCACTACTATTCATCTTGTTATATAATTAAGAGACACACACTGTGATTTGTCCATAAGCCAGGGGAATCTTAGGCTTTTCATTTTTTGTTTGTCAGTTTTAAAGTTTGTTTTGTGTTTGCGTTGATGAAATGTTGTGCATTAGGATGTTTTATTTCTATTTAGACATGTGACTTGGACTTTGAGTTGGACACAGTTTATGCACAGTGTGCTTTGGGACAGTATCTAATGTAATATGTACATACGGTATGTCTTCACTGGCACTCGTTGTACACTTTTACTTAATTTAGTAGCTATGTGTTACTTTATTTAGTATTTACCATGACTTCATGCTCAAATGATTTTCTCCCACAATATGTTTGTCTCAGTGAACCACACGTTAACACATGTTTATGTTCATGTGTGACATTCTGCATGCATCATATTAATAATATTTTTATTTTTTTGTGTTAATTTGTCTCGTTTCGCTTTCATTAAAAAAATGCTGTCAGGTCTGACAATCTGGTGCTTGCATCACATCAATATTCAGTTTCAGTCAGTCTGTGTCACTGCCTGCCTGCCTGCCCAGTTTGTATCTGGCATCTACAGTATATGTGAACTCTGGGATATTTTTCTTGACAGTCAAGGGCAATGTGACAGAATCATTAGGAAAGGGTGTGTTTGTGTGTATCTCTGTGTGTATATTTCAGAAGATAAGTATTGAGCTGTCTAAATGTCATGAGTGTGTAATTAAAGTCAACCTGAGTGCTGTCAATAGGTGATGACTGCTACTGGGAACAGTGGTATGCTCTATATTCAGGTATAATTACAGACCATATGGCTCCCCGATAGGTATGTGTGTGTGCACAATATGTTCTAGGGGTTGGAGGACGATTGCTGTGCATTGTTAGATAGATCTGTGACAGATGTGTGCCTATAGGTGCATGTGTGTGTGCATGTGTGTGTGTGTATGTCTAATGCACCCCAAAGCAAACCATGGGAAACAGTAGCAAATGACACAAATTTTCCTCACCATCATTCAATTCATCTTACTTTTCAGCAATGCCACAGTTTCTTTCAACATCACGCAGAATCAGTTTGTGTAGGTGTGTGTGTGCCTGTAAATTGACTATCTTTGTGTATGTGTGTTTATGTGTGTGTGTGTGTGAGATTGGATTGTCGTGCACATGTTGTGCTCGCCTCCTTTTCCTCCCACTGTGTCTATAATGAAAAGCTAAATGGCCTGGGTTAGCGATGATTAAAGATGGACGGCTACTAGGAGGAGAAGGAGAAAACAGCGGTTGGGAAATGACAGTTTGAGGTAAATGACAGCTCTGCTATGTTTAGGATAAATGGATCGCGCAGCTATATTCAGCCTTCGCCATCAATTATTCAAAGAGCCACCGACAAGACAAATCCCCAGTAACTCAGATTCCTCTGCAGCGGAGGTAGTGCAAGTTTCTCACCAGGTGATATAATTCACCCATTTCTCTTTTCAGATCTAAATTTCTGTAACTGTTGTCAGTGGGATCTGTTACATTCACATCAGCAATGGTTCCTCCATGAACTAGCAATGAATTATTAGCAATACATTAATGACTGTAATGGCCTTGATATACAGACGATTTATCTGAAATTACATGTGATATTTTCGAAATGTTGCACATGTTTCTTTCATTCCTCTCTCTAGAGAAGCGGCATAATGACCAATGAAAGCTAACCTCTCATTTTTGCCAGGGAGGAGATCAGTGGGTGTGTGTGTATGTGTGTGTGTTTGTCTGCATTTGCATGTAGATGATGTGATATGTATGTCCTTGCTTCTGAACGCCGATATTCATTTATGAATGTGTGTATGTTGGTGATATTAGAACAAGTCTGACAGTGTGTTCTGATAACAGATGGGTGATTGGATCATTTGTTATTTATAATACCTTGAATTTCCATTGTACTGTGGATCTGTCAGTCGTGTAATGTAATGAGGGGACCCCTGAAATGCCACATTTTGTGTATGATTATGTTTTACATAGTCAGACATTTCCCTGAGTGTTAGAGACAGTGCCAGGTGCCACCTCTTGTTTCCTTCACCATCATTCAATTCAAGATATGTAGAAATTTTAAAAATGTTTTTAGCCATTCCCTCGGCAAGGTTCTGTATGTCGATCCACCACTTTGGTCCACACTGATATATCTCAACAACTATTAAATGGATTGCCATCAAATTTTGCACAAACATTCATGGTTATCAGAGGATGAATCCCACTGACTTTGGTAATCCTCTGACTTTTCCTCTAGTGCCTCCAGCATGTCAAAGTTTTCACTTATCCAGTAAAATATGTCAACACATAGTGAACACATTGTCAAAAATTTTGTACAGATATTCGTGGTTCCAGACATGGCTCCTGATTATTGATGTTTACATTTGTGTTTTTAAATGAAATGTCTCAATAACTATTGGATGGATTTCCAGGAATACCATACATTCATGTTCCCCTCAGGATGAATTGTAATAACTTTGTTGACCCTGAGTCTTCATATAGGACCATCATCAGGTCAAAATTTTTATTTGTGCAATACTTTGATTTACGACGAAATACCCGCAAAATTGACATTCCCATCAGCCTCAGCTGTAGTTTGTGCTTAGTACTAATCAGCAAATGTTAGCATGCTATCACCAGTGTTGTAGTACTCGAGTCCAGGACTTGGACTCGAGTCGCCTTGAGTCCTGATTTTCAGGACTCGAGACTCGACTTGGACTTGCACACTGATGACTTGGACTTGGACTTTGACCTGAGCATTGACTGCATTTGGACTTGGAAGTTGAAGACGAGGACTCAAACTTGTTAATTGATGAAGAAGTAATATATATATACGATTTTTTGCCGGTCACATTTTCTCATAGCCACACTACGGTTCACGTCATGCACACATGAGAGTTTGGGGTTTTTGAAACACATTTGTATAAAATTTAACACTCACAATCTCTATCACATGTCGCTCATCAAGGCGACACGTCTACCTGTATTGTAAATTAAAATGTGGAGCTCCAGGCGACACTTTGGCCAGCCCTGTTCTGAAAAACTGTACAGAATAATTGATCATAACTGATAAGTTTGATGTTCATATAAGCACAGAGGTCTCTGTACTTATTTTGCAACAGTGTGGTGCTGGTTGCACACAGTTTAACCAGCAGATCTGGTGGGCGTAATGGTGCCTTGACAACGCGAAACATCATTCCAATTAGAGTCTGCGGATGGAGCAGGTTCCTGCTGCCTTCAGATGGCTTTACAGACAGTCACCAGGGTGAAGAAAAGGCTGTCAGTATAGGATGCTAGCTGTTGTGGATGACAGATGCTGGTAAGAATCACTCTCATCTTTATTCAGTCTCACGGGTATTTATGCCATTACCAGAAAAAAAAACTGTCTGGAAAGTTAAAGACAAGCAAAACACAAAAAAACAGCCATCGGGAGCAATTTGGGGTTCAGTATCTTGCCCAAGGACTAGAGGAGCCAGGGATCGAACCGCTTATCTTCCGATTAGTGGATGACCTGCTCTACCTCCTGAGCCACAGCCACCCCAAATAAAGTGATAAATAATTACGGAACATAAGTGTGCTGAGCTTTCAATCTGCTCTGAGCTGGCAAGCAGCGGATGGTGCCAGATGTATTCATTCTTGGCACCAAGATTGCAGTGTGCTGCTGGATTGGCATCACCACACCCTCTACTGCGCCTCTCCTCCCAGTGTGGTGCACAGCAAGTCACCAAGATACCAACTTGGTGCAGTCGAGGAAATAACCTCAGTGAACAGCAGGAAAATAGTAGTTTGCCGGTGCGCCACTGTGCTTTACGCCCTGCCCCGGCACGAAAATAGAGCCCCTAGTCTTGTTATGTACATGTAAACTAAGAAGCTTTTTCCTCTACTTTCCCTGTAGGATTCCCCTCCAGCCACGAGTTATGATGTGATTAAGGCATTTGAGAAAACTAATGGCAACTCCTTCTCTGAACCCCGAAGTGAGGGAGCCAAGAGACGACACACCTGCTTTCTCTCAGCTGCACCACGGAATGATTTCTTCTTACAATGTGACCCCAGTGTACCAGGTATCAGACACACACAAAAACATACGACCACATCTATCTAATCTGTCTGTCTGTCTGTCTGTCTGTCTGTCTGTCTGTCTATCTATCTATCTATCTATCTATCTATCTATCTATCAGCGAAACTGTGCAGCTCTACCCTTTCCCCATCATATTGTCCAATTAGCTCCATCTCTGTGGGCTTCTAACCTAATATTTACCTCAATTACACTCCCATTGAAAAATGTTGTTTCAAAATTGATAGATTCATGACTTACTTGGATAATTTATGAATAGCCCCATTTCACCTAGGGACTCAACCCATGAGGCACCCCAAACCGTTTAACCAAAATCCAATTTGCATATAAATAGATTTGGACTGTTTGCAGTAGTGTTTCTTCTTTCATACTCATATACATACACACACTGAAACAGATATGCAGAGCACAAGCATACACACATGTGGACGCTGGAACACACACACTGAAATATGCCTAATAGTGCACACACACACACACACACACACACACACACACACACACACACACACACACACACACACATCATTTTACCCATTATTGAATTTGCATTCATGAATTGGCCTACAGTGTATGGAACATTAGGGAACATTATATTCCTCATCATGCTGCGTCCCCTGCAATCATATTCCTGATGGTAAAGGCATTTAATGATAACACATAGTATACACAAAGTCCCTGCAGAATGACAGTGTTACTCATAATGCTCTGTGACATTAACAGTGGATAAAGGTGTTTATTATGCATGTGTGTTGTGTTTTTTAGGTAGGCTATGTGTTTATGTGTAACTTTGAAAGTCACCTCATATTTGTGTAGGCATAAGCTGACTGCAGCCATTGGGTCAGACAAAGCACCTGCTGCTGTCTTACAACAGTGTAAGACCAGTAATGTAATTTGTTTCTTATTGTTCTTATCATAATTCTGATTATGATCCATAACCCTGGGGTCCATTAAACAATTTCAAAATCGATTCAAAAAGTTGTTTCCATAATTCCTGAAAAGTTGGTGGTTGAGGTTTTAAATAAAATGGTTTATGGAAACATGTTGTGTAATGGATAAACCCCCAAGGCTTAGCGTCTTCATTTTTTCAATTTTCATTTTTCAGAATTAAATGTGAATGGAACTTTTTAGCTTTTTAGAAGGAATTTGTTTTTACCCCTTGCAACACTGTGAGTGAGAGTGTGTGCGTGTTTTGTGTTTTTGTAAGTGTCTATTCATAACATAGACTCTTTTTTTTTTATACAAAACACCTCATGCCTGGGTGCAGGACAGCATGGTGGTTCAGTATTCCGGTAGCCTGAGCTTTGATCATAGTCCAAACAGTTACAGCTACATTACAATGCAACACATGAAAAAAGCCAGCAAGCTCTGGTGAAATTGATCAGACTCATACTGCACACCCATAATGCTGTGACATTTTTCATCCACTGTGTATGAAAAGGTGCAAACCAAGAAAAAAAACATGATTAAAACCTTATAATAACCTTGACCAAAACACTTTGTCTTAATCTCAATGCAATGGTTAAATTTGAATGAACAACACTTCAATATTATCTGCCACTGCAATTATTCTGTAGACCTCTTATCATTGTCAAGCACAATAATGTGCAGAAAGTTAGAGATTTCAGCTTTAACCAAAATTATTTAACCTATCCTTTACCCCTAAAGATGTAACACTTAAAAACTTGAACAAATAAAACATTTGTATTAGACAAAAAATACACATTTGCAGTTGATGGTTTTCTTAAAATATGTATGAACTGGATCTGCTGTTTCTGAAAATATTGTACATCCCAACACATGTTGTATGTTCTGTCATGTTATAACCAATACTGTTGCTGAAGGGTACTGTATGCTGCCATAAAAAACATAATTAATTGAAAATTTTGAGCAGTTTGAAGCTTGTTTGTTTGCATGCCTTTGTGGTTGTACGCCAGTCTTGCCTGCCTCTGTTAAAGCAGCTAAGTATGAAATGATGTATTTGAAGCTTAGATGTGGATTACGTGTGTATGTGTTCATCAGGCCCTGACCGGTACAACCCCAATGTGAAATCCTTCCCTCAAATGGCTCTAATCTCCTCAAGAGAAGATCGATTCAAAGTCTCTGTGAACACCAATCCTGGGCCTGGCTCTTATCAGGTAAACATGCTGTTAAAGTTACATTTTACTCTTGTAGAACATTATTACATCCCACTACACTCTGCACGACTCCCAGAGCAGCCAACATTCAGTATTAGCGTATCGTACAAGTGCATTGATATGTGTGGATATTACATTCTTTGATTTTAATGTCTCTTTACTTCTAAGAGTAAAAGCGTACCGGGATGTACACAGACTCTGTTGTGTGTGTTTTTGTGTGTCTGGTTTGTGCACAAGAGGCACAAATGTATGTCTGGCATTACATTATGTTGTGATCCTCTGTGAGAGATTAGATTGTTAAGAGTTCTCTCTGTGACCTTGAGTTGTGCGGAAGAAATTGATTGCTTCGCAAAAAAATCCAAACTCCAATAAGTTTCTGCGGTTTCGACCAATCTCTGTTTCTCCACCGATGCAACACGAGGCTGAATGATGCAGTTTCCTGCTCAAGGCGGCTTTTAACTTTGTGGGAGAATTTGCTCTTAATTGACCTGCCCGGTTAAATTAAACCGGGAAAAGTGAGTGTATTTTTATTAAGTGTAATGTTGTTAAATGCAGCCACCTTAGACTACTGACAGAGACAAATGCACTTTAAGGTTGAAGTATAATACAGTTGTAATGAAACCTAATCTCTTTCTCTCTCTCAGCTCTATTTCAGTGTGTTTTAATAGGAATTACAGCTCTGGGTTACAGCTGCTGGTGAATGTCTTTGTGAGATGACTGAATGAAGAACTCATATCTCTTTTTAGGCAGAGGGATAAAGCTTGAGCAAAATTTAATCAGACAAGTAAACAAGCTGACTGGGAAACATACAGACAATTAAGAAATATCACCAATACTCAAGTCCGAAATGCTAAATCTAATTACTATAAAGAATTTCTGAGTGATAATTTTTAAAGTCAAAGCGAGGCAGCTGGACTCACAAAATCGTGAGATCATACAAGAATCCATCTTGTCAGGATTTAAGTTATGCGCATGTGTCCAAACCACCAGTGGTTCGGACCAGTCAGCGTCCTATGAGAATTCTCACATGTTCTCGTTATCTCTCGAATCCAGCTGCCTCCAAGGTAAGACAGTGATAGATGGTGATAGACAGATGATTTATCCAATCTAGTATTTTTTAAAAGTACCTGCCCTTTTCCCAACAGTTGCCAAGGACAACCTCTCAGATGGCTCTGTGTAACAAACCATCTGGTGCGTCGGGTTAAAACAATTTTGGAGCAAAATAAAAAACCTATTTCATACATCAGATAAATGTTCTGCTGGTAAATGAAGGGTTGCTGATACAATACTGAATGATTCCTCATTGCATTCAATCAGCATTTTTCCCCTGCCTGTTCTAATTTAATTCTTAACAGTGTACATGACTTCTAATTCCATTTCAGCTTGTCAAAGTTCTTTTTATTTTTATACAATAACTCCTAATGATGTCTGCAATGCCATTCATGATTTGAAAGAGAGCAGTGCTCCCAGACTTGATGGGATTGAAATTAAGTTTATTAAATTAGCATCTCATATTCTCATCTACCCATTGGCTGATCTGTTTAATTTTTCACTATGTACATGTGAAATACCAGCTATTTGGAAATCTGCATGTATTACTTCTCTCCAAAAGGATGATGACACATTTGATCCCAATAATTACAGACCTATTTCAATTATCTGTTCCATTTACCACTTACAAGTACTTTTAAAAAACATATTTATAATCTATTATCACAGTACCTTAATAGCAATAATAATATCCTTTCTCAATATCAATTTGGTTTCAGATCTAACTTTTCCACAACTACTTCTCTCTTAAAATTCACCATCAATGTTTTCTCTGCATCTGATCGTGGTCATCTCACAGGAGCAATATTTATTGATCTCACCAAAGCTTGAGATCTGATGGATCACTATCTTCTTTTTGACAAGCTTCATGCTATCAGTCTTTCCCAACATGCCTTGCTATGGTTTAAGTTGTCTCTTCACAACAGAAAGCAATGAGTTGTTTTGAGAGGGTTTAAATCAGATTTGCTTACTCAGCAGAGAGGTGTGCCTCAAGGTTCTACTTTAGGACCACTTCTTTTCTTTATTTTTATTAATGATCTACTCTTTTTTCTGATTGTTGTGCACATGCAGATGATACTATTATATATACATCAAAAGCCTTTATATCACAAATTCAAGAGGCCCTGCAATCTGATTTTTAATATACTACAAACTTGGTTGTCAGCTAACAAATTACTGCTCAATAAAACAAAAACCTATTAAATGCTTCTTGGTGTGAGACAGAACCTCAACTCCAAATCCAACTCTTTGATTTTGACTTGTAACTTGTAAATGGTAGATTTCTTCAGAATATAGAAAAAAATAATATCTAGGTGTGTGGATCGACTCTGAACTTACCTTTCTTTATAGACCACTATGTATCTAAGGAAGTTGGTAAAAAAACTTTTCTGTTTCGGGCTCCTTCTGATTCGAATAAGTTGCCTGTAAATATCCGTAGAGGATTGTGTCTGTCTGACGAGAGACGCTTTCATGTGGAGCGAAACCAATCAAGACTTGATGTGAGGGTGACGTACTGCGAGTTCAGGGTTTTCAACATGGCGGCCGCGTCACAAACTTTCTCATATTATGGCTAAACAGTACACTAAAATGTATATATTAAAATATCTGAGGCGAGAAATAGGCAATGGAGTAACATAATCTTCATTCATATTTGATCAGGACTGCCTAGTTTGACAGTTTGATCTGAGTTATGTGAGTTTCGACCTCTTCCTCTGTTGAGTTTTATGGTGGTTGGCATCCATAAGTGTTGCATTACCATTATCTACTGGACTGTCCCTTGCCCCATCTATTCCGGCATTGCTATGGCATGTATGAAAAGGTGCAAGACAGAAATGTTCCTGAATGTAGCTGCATGTGTGAATAGTGAAAATCACTAGTGGTGCCTGAAAGGTTATCCCAGTAATTTACTGGGAACTATGCGTGAAAGAGGCTTTAGTTTGGTTGTTTGTTGTTTGATTGGTGTTTGTCATTGTTGTGTTATATATTATTGTGTCTTGTACTGTTCTGTTTCCCATTTGTTTTGTGAGTGTTTGTTTGGGACCCCTTGAAAACGAGATGATACATCTCAAGGGGTTTATCCTGATATAATACATTTCTGACAAGGCTAATGTCACTTCCAGTCCCTTCTGACTTTGAGTGGTGAAAATCAAAGATAAAACCACAGAGTTTGATTTAAACCTCACTATGCAGTTTATCGTCATGTTCATGTCTACGGGTGTAATGTTATCACAGAGCTCATCCTTCTCTTTTTCTCAGTCTGCTTGTCTCTGTGTGGATTTATCTCCTCAACTTCTCCCTGTCTTCTTCTCCACAGTTCATGACCTCTGTGTCTCTCATTGCTGTCTTTGCCTCTCTCCTCCTCTGTCTCTTTCTACCATATTTCTTTTGGTTATGTAGTAAAAAATTGTAAGTCTTCTGATCCGCATGCTGCCTGTTGTTCTCATTAGAATTATGTTAACATGTCCAGCTGTTAGGACTGGATTCAAGATTGTTGACCACATGTAATGGGATAGATAATAATAAAAAACTGAGGAGGATGGTAAAATAGCATGGTGTGCGATGACTGAGAATAATTTCATTATCCAGTTCATCAGTTTTCAGTACAACACCACAGCTCACCTGAACTTCACCTCAGCGTGATGAAGTAAAGTCTCCTCCAGCTCTCTTTGCAGAGTTTGCAGTCCTTGTTGCCCTCATGTTTGAAGAGTTTTTACTGAGTTTCTTAGTCTTTTCAGTGCAAATTGAATTGGAAACCATTTTTGATGGATGTCTATTTCTTTTTCAGAAGAGGAATTTGTGGATATTAGGGCTTGCCTAGAGACAAAACACTAATTATAGTTCAATATGTGATCATTTCTGACTGTCAAGTCCAGAAAAAAACTTTTTGTCTGTGGAGAGAGTTGTTACATGTTTTGTCTAGTTTTTGTTGGTTTGAACAATCTTAAGTTCAGTCTAGAAGCTTAAGATTGAGACAGAATGCACCTTACACATTTTTGTAACATCTATATTCCTATTTAGATGTACTGTTTTCTTCATCACCATATGCTATATTCTCCTCTCTTAATCTTTCCTTCCTGTCCCTCTCTGCTTCTGTCTCCGTTGCTCTGCTCCATTACTCTCTGTTATGACGAGAAACTGTAGCTGTGGGAATTTTTCCACTGACAGTAACTAGTCACACTGTTGAAGTACCTTGTATGATCCTCTCCCCTTTTCTCTCCTCTCCTCTCCTCTCCCTGGGTATGTGAAAGCAAAAAAACTATTAATTCAACCACGGCATTAAATCAAAACTGAAGTAAAAATCCACCATTTTAGCTTGTCAAGTGTTTGTCTGCAGCCACTTTAGTCAACCAGAGAGTAGAGTTAATGCTAGGAGATAATTGGCTCAAACTATAAATGTTTTGCTCTAAGAGGTTAGTTATATGATTAGATCTTCAATACCGGCCTGTTTTTTTTTGGAATAAAATTAATCAGAATGGTACCTAGAACTGAAATGCAGGCCAATAAATAAACAATAAATAAACTTCATAATGGAGAAACTAATCTTGGGGCAGTGTGGTGGTGCAGGGGTTAGCGCTGTCACCTCACAGCGAGAAAACTGTTACACTAGGTCCTGGGTTTGAATCCACCAGTGTTTCTTTGTGGGTTTCCACTGGGTGGTCCAGTTTCCATATAAACCAGTAGACTAAAGATATAAAACAAAGACATGCAGGGTCAGGTCTGTGACAGACTGGCGACCTCCTCAGTGATCACAATGTGAGCTTGAAGAAGCACCAGCCTCCGAACAGGATAAGTGGGTAAAGATAATGGATAGATAGAGAAACAAACAACAAATCCTGAAACTTTGATAAATTGGCAGCATATGAAATAGGGCAAAAAAACTGTAAGTGAAAGTGTGAATATATTCAGATATATGATAATAAAACAAACATGTCTTTAAAAGTCTTTCAAAGTGCTATTAAAGAGATACTTAGCATTGCATTTTGATAAATTTTGGGGGCTTGTGTGAATTTTAAAAATAATTTCTAAAGTGGAAGCACCAGTTATCATTACTGCCCAAAAACCTTGGATCCCACACTTCCCATAATGCAGCTTGATGCTGTCTTTCATTAGACTGATAAATTCAGACATCCTTTAAACTCCACACCTCCAGTTTGTTACACAGGATTTCTGTTTTATATTAATTTCAAGTCTCAAGCTCAAACAGAGATAAACAGAATAACCTTGATGACATCATCAGCGTTATTTTTCTCAGACTTGAGAAAGCTTCTCCAGAGCCACTGAAGACATCATACGACTGTTTTCACAGGCTGAGTAGTACTCCTCATGATGACTAAACTGAACTTCTGTAAATTGAGCGGCTTGCCCTTTTAAAGAAAAAAAATCATATACATTTCAGACACATAATACACATTTTAATGTTAAAATGGTGCAGTGTGTAGAATTTAGTGGCATCTAGTGGAATGGACTTGGCAGAAATGGAATATAATATTCATAAGTATGTTTTAGTTAGTGTATAATCACCTGAAAATAAGAATCGTTGTCTTTTTGTTACCTTAGAATGAGCCTTTCATATCTACATAGGGAGTGGATCCTCTTCCACAGAGCCCGCCATGTTGCATCGCCATGTTACCACAATAGCCCAGAACGAACAAACCAAACACTGGCTCTAGAGAGGGCCTTTCGCGTTTTTCGTGAGTTTCACGGCCACTGTAGGTTCCCCTATACGCTTGGAAGGGGAAGGGAAGACTATTAACAAATAAATGTGTTGTGATTCATACCTGGTAGAGAGTCTTGCATTGTGAGTGAGACATCGCCTTACTCAACTAAGCTTTTGGAGCTTTGGTTCTTTCTTCTTTTTTTTCTTTTTTTTCTTTTTTTTTTGGTGGAATGCATGTCTAAGCTCTCGAGCTGTGTGACTGCGAATCTATATGACACCATAGGCCATACAGAGTTAAAGATGATGTGAAGTGGTGCAGAGAGGGACAGAAATAAGAGTTTGGAAGACGAGCAGGCAGAGAGTGCGGGATGATAGCAGTGAGAGAGAGGCAGGAAGGGTTAGGAAAGAGAGAAGGAGAAGAGACAGAGTGATGAAAAGGTGGAAAAAAAGTGAAGAGGAAAGGAAGCAGAGAGACAGACAGCAGCAAATCGAGCAGCTGAAGAGGGTAGTTAAAGTACCTATTTCAGCATTAGCATCAGCGTGTGTGTGCGTGTGCATCCACCCATACGTGTGTATGTAATGACACAAAGCTATCTACTTGAGCGGCATTAGGCCACAGTGAGGGCTCATTTGGTGCTTCCATTAAATGCACCATGTGAGGTATCTACTTCTGGAAAGTAGGCCTGATTACCTTCTCACTCACGACACTGTTCTTATTGGTTGAGCTTAATTTAACAGAGAGGGGAGTGTGTGGATAGAACACGGGAATATAAAAAGTCACAGGGAGCAGACGTCAAGCAGAAACAAGTATTAATTAAATGCTGCGAGCTTTGCTGAGATATAAACTGGCCGAGTGCAAAGTACATCCAGAGCCAAACATAAAATAGAAGCTCAAGTTTATTTGGTATTCATTATGAGTCAGAACAGAAGGTGTCCTTAAGCTGACATTTCATCAAACCTTCCTCGGGGTGTGCTGTTTGTGTCTCTACATGCGCTTCCTCCACATGAGAGTTTTTATACTTCTACTTTGAATGCTTCCAAGTGGGAAGCACAGCAGCCTGATACTTTTTCATCACGCTCTCCTCTATTTTTCTGACAAGAACAGCAAGGTTACTCCCTCAGTACAAACTTTTGCATGTGTTTGTTTGCTCCTGTCTTTTTTTCTGTGGGTGTTGGAAACTGTAGCTTAACTACAAGTTTGGGTATGTGTGTACTTTCCTGTCTTGGAATAGATTATAGTGGGTATAGGAAAAATGAATGAATGAGTGTGTTTTTTATCAGTTGAAGCTACATTGTGAAGCTAACTGCTGATTAACTCAAGTATACCTTTAAAGGGGACACATTATATACATTTCCAGGTATATATTTTTAATCTGGGGGCTCTACCAGAATATCTTTGCATGATTTACTCCTTATTTAACTCATACTGACCCATTACGCAGTCCCTCAGTTCAGTCTCTGAGACCATTTTAGCCCCCCCGCCCCTCCCGAGGAGCCTGCTCTACACTCATCAGAAGACATTCAGTGGCTTCAGAGGCTTCATCAACAAACCATGAAACAAACTATAGTAGTAGGATTTCACTACTTTTTCTCGTTCTTTACTCAAAATGTCAACTTCTAAGATACATCCGTACATGTTCGAGCCAGAATCTGATCCGAAATATGACAGTGGACAGCGCAAACAGCACATAGAAGAACCTCAGCAGCAAAAGCTACAGAGCGGATGGCCGTTTATGAGCTGACATCAGCTCGTCTGCAAGGTAGAAAAACTGTCACAAAGAAAGGATTCAAAGAAGGTTGAAGCCCTGGCTTTTGTCTTGCAGGGAGCATTTCGACATATGTTAACCTTAAGTTTTGGAACTCTGACCATGTTTAGCACAGATATCAGACATACAGTATACAAATAACAACGCAACCACAAAAAGTATAATATGTCCCCTTTAAACAGAGGTCATCGATTAGATAATGTCTGTATGCATCATGTTTGCCTTTGTGTGTGGTTCCAAATTGGTATGTGATATGCTAATTTCTACATGCACCTATACAGAAAAGGCATCCCTAATTTTGCTGGCATGTGCATATGCATAGTACATTGGGTGAAGCTTGTGTTACTTTTATGTAGCATGTACTGTACATGTATGTGTGTTGTGGGAAAGACTTCCCTGCAATGCACTTTCTTCTGCTCCTGTGTGCACACTTGTACACCTCTGTGTACAGACAGAGTAACATAATCACCAACTCCCTGCATAGATCCCCTTTTCCTTCTCCCTCTTTGACCTAGTGAAACATCCCATAATCTCCCTCATCATTGCCATGCTGATGGTGTCGTCACTTCCAAGGGCTCTTCCCCTATCTCCTCGACCTCCTGGGCAACCCTGAGGGTGACCTGGAGTTGAACCCGCAACCCTTTTCCCATTAGGATCAATACTAAGATCTGAGCGGCCCCGCCAATGTGCCTAAATCCTACTGTGGCATCTCCGGCATACTGATGTGTGTATGTGCACCGGGAGGTTAGGGGAGGCGGTGCGGGGAGAAAGACAGACACGGGGGGAGAGAGAGAGAGGAGAGAGAGAGATTTGACAACATAGAGGAAGTAGATTCCTTAGGCAGTACCTGGGTGGGAGGGATGGTGGATCAAGTGTGTGTGCATACAGCGTATATATGCATGTATGTCTGCATCTTCATCTTGGCTTGTGTGTGTGTGTGTGTGTGTGTGTGTGTGTGTGAGAAAGAGATTTTCTTTTTTTGGCAAGGTAATTTTAAAGTCAGACTTTGAAGTTTATGGATTTCTTTTGTTTTTTTATGTGCTGTCTGCTTTTTTCATGTACCCTTGGTAAGACTGTGGACAGACAGACTAATACTTCATGTGTATGTGTGCTGTAATGCTAGTTCCATGTTTGTGGGTTCAATGAGAAAAACAACAATCATTATAGTTTTGTCTGCTACATGTATGTGTTTTTAGGATCTAAGTTATGTTTAAAGCTGAAGTTGTAGATGCTAAAATATTAGAAATTAATAGCAATTTTACTTTTAAGAAATAGTCCAGTGACCTCCTCTGACACTACAAACGCCCTGCAGTACCAAGACTTGAACAAAGGCTACTGTAGACAAAGAAAAAAAAAATCACTTCATAAGCTGCCCTGAATCTTACCTTACTTCACACTAAACTTTGAGAGATATGAAGTAACAGATATCAGGATAAGTCAAATACACCAGAGTGCACAGCTCCTCAGTCTTAAGCAAGTTCTGTGTTTAGGTGGTGTGTGTTCATATCTTGACAGACACTGTGAAGCTGTTTCACATGAGGTGGCAAGTTGATACTCCGTCAAGGGACGCGGTTTATGAGACAGTTTAGTGGACTGCAGTAAAAACGCGGGCAGTTGGTGGAAAATGTGAAGAATTGTCCTGTTTTCAAGCCAGAAGACAACAACAACCATCATACTAGTTTTCAGCCACTGCCTTCCACCCAGTCATTCGTTCATTCATTCATTTTTTTTTTTCTTGCACAACATTCTGTACAACGGGACTGTTCTGTGTTTCAGCTTTATGCAATTGTAAAACAACTTCAAGGCTGGTTTAACATTAACCTGCTGAAGGAGGGAAAGTTTCTCTGTCTGAGTTTTATGATGACAGACATGATCTGGATGTGTGAATCTCCAGTGCATAAATTTACACTGAGAATGAACTTTTTGGTGATGTAGGAGACATCTTGTTGAGTAGTGTAGATGTAATTTTAGCATTTTTAAACAGGTAATTGTGTAACTTTTTGTGTAAAAACCATGTCAAACACATATGATTATTCCAAGTATTTTTATGTCTTAAAATAGTGGTTCTCAAAGTGGGGTCCAGGGACCCCCAGGGGTCCTCGAGGGGGTTCCGGGGTCCCCAGCAAAAAAAAAAAAATTTTCACTACAATTCCATCCATAAGTAACACAATGACAGAATGTGTGACTATTTTGATCGTGGGTTTCATACACTTTCTGTAATAAAACATCTAAAAGCAAAAATCCTCTCAGATTGGGGACCCTGGGACAAAATCTTGTCCGTGGTCTAATTTGTGTCAGTTTAGCGGTCCTTGATGTGAAAAAGTTTGAGAACCACTGTCTTAAAACATTCCCTTTTCCTTTGTGTGTGTGACACAAAGCTATAACTCTTACTTTGCCTCATTGTTTCCTTTCTTTTTGTTCCTTCCTATTTCTAATTGTGTCTGCAGTTGAGTCCAGGCATCATGAACACGGTGCTGAAGGGCACCTTCAACGTGACGCTCAACAACCCTCTGCGTACCTCCTGTTCCTCCCACGTGGCCCCTGGCCCGATAACGGAACACAAAACCATTAATGCTGTCTCACCCAACACCTTCATCACCAGTAGCACTTCCTAGAGCTCTCTGTGGGTCAGAGGTGAGGGGTGAGGGGTGAGAGGGTAGTAACAGGTCAATCCTTTCAATTCATATTCTGGAGAAAGCTGATTTTTCATGAATATTTATGGTTAAATCCATTTCTGTTGAATGTATAATAGATCATGAGTGAGATTATTTTCAATTATTGAATTGTAACATAACAAAGCTTATTCATTAAATGAACAGGAAAGTGGTTTTAGTGAGATCTTGCATGGATATTGCAATAGTATTGTGCAATTCAAAACAAAGCTTGAAGAGGTTTTCTGAACAAACTGTTTTAGATGAATTGTGATAGTGACAGTAATCACTTGAATATTTCATAGCTTGTTTAAGCTTCTCTCTGTTGGCATTGTTATTTTGAAAACTTGCTTAAGCAGTCTGTCCAATTCCTGTTTGTTCTGCTGCTTGTATGTGTGTGTTTTATGGGTGTGTGTGTGTGCGTGTCTAAGCCCAAAATTTGCCAACAAATAATGCACAGTAGATCCCCAGAGCTGTTGTTTTGGTAATACTCCTCATTTTTGTGTGTGTTAGAAATTGTTAGAAATTGCCCTCACAGTTAATTTCACAGATAATTTACTAATTAGAGCAGCTAATAACTTGTGACTTTTTAAACCTAAAATTTACTGGAGCAATATACTGACTGATGAACTTATTTTCTTTGCTTTTTTAATAATTGCAGGTGGGTGTTTGGAGGAAGATGACTGCTCTTTCTTCAGTGTCGCATGGAGAGATACGTACAGTGCATCTACAGCTGTTGGTTTCCTCATCCTTTCCTCTCAGTAATGACAAGCTTGACACACTGATTCAGCTGTTTTTGTGGATCTGTTCTCTCTGCATAAGCCACTTTGGTAATCAATAACAATTAAAGAGCTATTAATATGAATATTGTCTAAAGTGTTTCCAAAGCAGCTCTTAAAAAAAGAGAAACACGTGGCTCTTTATTTTCTTAAAGCAGCAATCAAAAAATCAATTCGTCCTCATATATAAAGTATAGTTTAAAATTTCAAAAATATTTTATTTTTACTCATGTTGCAAGACAGATCGCCATGCTGCTCACATCTGCTAGTGACAGGAAACCTGGGAAAGTCTGCATCTTTTCTTCCTGAGGTGGGGATTGTCAGAAATCATGTTTTATTTAATGACAGTGAACCAGCACAAGAGACAATTATAAAAAATGCCATTAGAATTCCTAAAGATTCGTAGCCATACATTATTGCTTAGCATGCATAAATCATGAAGCCATTCATTATGTATATTTGTGCTGACTACCAGAGAAACAGGTGTGAAAGTCATATAAAAGACTCATGACTTATGTTCCAATTTGGTTGTACACTGATATGCTTTGCTCATTAATCAAATTAGCCTCATCTTTTGTTTAATGCACACACACACACATGCTGCACCAATGCACCAACATGCATTGTTTTGGTCTCATTCTTGGTGCGATTGCTTGTCTTGTTGCTTGTGCCGTGTTTTGCTGTTTTTGGTTTGGTTTTAACTGAGCATGCAGAGGAGAGATCTGTCCAAATTTCACTGCCCGGGCTTATGTGGCTACAACATTAAATATTGAGTGTACAAATACTCTGATGCTTTCAAACACCTGTAAGAGGAGAGAGGCTGGATAGAGAGAGAGAGAGAGAGAAGAAAATACGTGTGGAGCAATGATAAAGGGAAATACGCCCTAAATTTAAGAAATCTAAATTAGCGTCCTCACCTAGAGCGACTACGGTTAAACACAAGCCCAATAAGTTTCTCAGGTGATGCGGTAATTCAAAGACCACTGAAATCTCAAGGTCTGCCACTGGCTACTAGGGATACATTTTTTAAATCAAGGACTTTTGATATACATTTTAAAGTCAAGCGTAGAGAATATAAAAAAAAAGTAAAAAAGAGAGGGAGGAATAACTTTCTATATGAAAGTAAATGTGAAAACAGCTGAAAGGTGAAAAGTGAAACAAGTTTCTGACCTTGTACGTCTGGTATCAGAGAGGTAGAGATGGTTGGCTGTGATGAGGCGATGCAGGCGGTTCAAAGTGTCAGATAAACTACTTTTACTGGCCGTTACTACTGGAGAGTGTAGATTTATGCTCCTCTTCTCTGCTGATCACTCACTATAAATCAGATATTCATGGCTCTGTGTGTCCACAGGAAACAAAGAGGGACAGGAAGAGAGCCACAAGAAGTGTTTAAGCATCAGAAGATGCACAGATGACACTATGCATATAGATCTAGTTTTTAAGATGCAGTTTAGTCATATCTGATCTGGACAACCTTTCCAGTGAATGACTGCGCCCCCCTCCCTCTTATCCACTTCCTGTGTAGAATCCATCTTGTTGTGCTGTGTTCAAAATGTCTCATTCAGAGTAACAGGTTCGACTGAGTACCATGTCTCTGATTGTTCCTGTGGGCCTTTTAGCCTAATGAGGTGTTTACCCCCTATCATTATTCAGCTGGGAGCGGAGCAGAGGGAGATGGAGGAGAGAGGGAAGGGGAGGGAGAGGATGGGCAGAGCAAAATGGAGACAGAAGAAAGCAAAGGAAAAGAGGTGAAGAAAAAGAGGATGTAGAAAAAAAATTTGAGATTGTGTACGGGCAGGGAAAAGATCAGAGAGCTGAAAGAAAACTAGAGGCTGAGGAGGAAAGAAAGCGATCGAGGAAGGGGAAAGAGCCTGGTGTTATTTATGCCTCCCTTGGCACTCGTCTTTACCTTTTTTTCCCTGCGAGCTGTTTTACATCGGCGATCTAATTAAATCAAATAAATCACAGTGCGTGCGCACACACATACACACACACACAGCCACAAAAGCCCCTCCTGATTCTGAGATTGTGAACATCTCCTCCCCTTACCCCGCCACCCCCCGACTGAATAAATCTCGATTATGGTGCATTACACGGCACATCATTCATGTTGTTTATAGGTCTAAAATATGCAAACAGACCAGGGGCATAAAAGTGATCGATGCTCAAATGGGCCTTTTTCTCTGTTCTGTTCTCATCTCTCACATAGTACCAAGCACCGTCACTTGCAGATGTCTTGTGTGGGATGAAGACATATTGTATTGTGTCCTTGCGCTGGTCCCCTCATGATGGCTGTTTTCATTGTCTTTGTGCCCAGGCATCCAAAAAGCATTTTTATTACCTCATTTACTAAAGCGCTCTATTCAGCCATTATTTAATCTAATTAGCTTTACCAAACCTTGAAGCTGTCCCCGAGAGATCTCTTGCTAATTGTAAAGTAGAGGTTGATCAGTATTTTTATTGGTAACAGTAGTGTAATGCATGAAACACATGCATGCGAGGGGCAGCTGCTTAAGCTGCAGACTGTTTCCAGGAAATAACTGCTTCTGGAGGATAATTGTTCGGGCATATGTTGTCCAAATATGTTGTTAGCAAATGTATAATTTTTTGGCCAAACCAAGCATGAAATTAATATTCGTATTCCATGGTAATCATAGCTTTCTCAAGGCTTAAACGTTCCAACTGTTCAAAAAGACAAAACTACGAAAATTATAATATATGTTTATGTTGCATAGAGTTTGTTTTAATCCTTTTTTATTTCCAGAAAAGATATTTCAGCGGATTGTTCATAAAAGTTGACATTTATTTCGAGTCCTCCAATGTGTTTTTTTTTTAGTGTTTTCCCATGACAGCACTTAAATACAGTAATGAGTGAGTTTAAAGATGTAACTGTAGTGTTTTGCTGTGGCAGTTTAAAGTCAGTAGTTCACCTTGTTTGAGGGTATTTCTGACTGTTAGCTATACTGTATAGTCCTATAGTTCACCTTTAAAATCATTAAAAATATTTTTTTTTTGAATAAACATGGTTTCTCATGTCTTTATTTTGTGATAGAAATAAAATCTTGCATACAATTTTGTTCTTGTTCTGGTTTTCTCTTCTTGTAAGTAACTTGCAGTCCAGCTTCAAATATTCAAAATCAAAAATATTGTGACGCATACTATGAATTTTAAAATATTTGAAAATACAATTTGACATTTTGTCCATGTTATCCAGCCTTATCGCCACTGATTTTAACATGGCTTTAATGATGTTTACATGCTGGAAGCTTTAATATGCAAAAACCACACACCTGATTGTGAGATGGATCAAGATAGACGCCTATAGACGCCTCGTATTTACCACATTCTTTTTTTTCCATTATGATTGAGTCCAAGTCATCGTATACTAAAGTATTTCTCTGTCAAAAGTCAAAGTCATTGGTGCAACTCACCAGAGATCAAACTACTTTTATCAATCCTCTGTAACTCAATCCGTCAATACATGCAAATGTAAAGCTCTGTATTTAGCTACAATCATCTTGAGGTTGACAGATATTCGCTGGCAAATACAGCTTGGTGGAAAGCCAGATTAGCCGATGTCTTTAATTAAAGGAGATGTACAGTAGTGCAGAAGAATCGATATGGAGGTTAACAAGTGCTGACAAGGGCAGACGAGACAGCGAGGCTTCATTTAGATACAGTGAGAAGAACGAGGCAGGGTTACAATTAGTGCCAGTCAGTGCTCAACTCTTCCCTGCATCTATCCACTTTTATTCTTGGAGCTGCTGTGGATAATTCTTTTCTTAATGTAGTGCACAAGAGCGTGATGAGAAGCTCATGTTGTCAGGTAGCTGTTTGAGAGTTGTGCAGTAATGAGATTTACTCATGCATCTTGAAGGGAAAGGTATTAAAATGCATGCAGGTTTTTTATATAGATTTGATGATGTATAATGCTTTATTTCCTATGATTACAAGCACCCTGATACTGGTTTCATTCAGGACTTCAGCTGCTTCATTTTGTCCCATAAGACAAAATGTTATCTTTTCTCGCAGTGTTGCTACAGGTACACAAATCTTAAGATTAATTAAAAAGTTAAAAATGCAAGTATTTCACACACTGCCAATCACTAGCTGGCTAAAAATCTTGACTAAAAAAAATGTATATATTTTTTACACTTGGCTGCATTACTTCTACTTTCCTCTACTTCACTCACACACACACACACACACACACACACACACACACACACACACACACACACACACATTGTCTCTGGATCATTTCATCAACATCTTTTTCTCCCCCGTCCCGCCCCCCCCCCCCCCCCCCCACACACTCACACACTTTCCACCATACTGTAGCTGCAAGTTACTGATAAATTATTTAACTCTTGTCTGAGACAAAATGTCTCCCTCATTTGAAAGTTTTAAACTCTAGTGCAGTGATTTTTTTTCCTGACCTCATACTTGGAGGTAATGATTTTAAAGGAGGGGAGCAGTATTTTTCCACTTTTTGGCTCCTTAACTCCTCATATCTTCACTATCTATCAATACTTTACATAAGGGACACATTCAGCGTCGTAACTTTGATAAGCAAACATGGCCGGAAAGAGAGCCAGAAGACAGAAGATTTTATAGTAAAGGCTGCAATAAAAGACTATTTTTTGCAGGTGATGGACTCAGAAGTGCCCTTTCTGTCCATTCATGTTTTGTAGTCTTCAATCTGAGACAATTTAAGTAGATTAGACAATCACACCTGGATGTTTAATGCACAGCTTTTTTTTTTTTACAGCTTCAAGGTGTGAGCTATTTCTTGAATGCAATTTATCAGCAGACGTTTTTAGTTTATTTGACAGTAGAATAATAATCCACTGGGGTCATTATCTTAATTATTATCAAAAATGTATCACATTGCGTGGATGCATTGTCTCATTTGCAGCTTTTATACTTCATACAGTCCACATCCTTATGTGTATGGAGCATCAGTAAATATTTTATAGAGAGTAAGTGATATAATGAATATTTATGCTCTGAGATATTTAACATCTGAGCTATTTCACTTCACATCTCAAGATTAACATTTTCTATTTAAATATATAAACAATCAGCTGTCTTACATTTGATGCTTAGTCAAAGAAAGCTCTTACAATTTTCAACACACACACACATACGCATACACACACACACGCACACACATTTTGGTCAGGACTCCTTCACTGACCAAAATAGCTATCACTGTTATTTTAATAAAAACACAGCAACAAGTGCAGCGGACATAATATAGATATATGGACCACTTTATCTTCAAGTAAGGTGAGTCAGATACACCCTCTGTCTTCTGTCTCTGACAGCTGTTTGTGTGTATTTAACTCTTTGCTGTGCTTTTGTTGATCTTATGGAGGTTTGTCTGGACACTGGAGTTGTTGTATTATATCTGCTGTCAACACAGACATTTGAAATATCTCCACTGTTGTATCTATTAGCAGTTCAGTCACCTGTTGATAGTGTGATTGGTGAACCTGTGCAGAAGGCCTGTTACACTAATTGCTTGTGAGAGTTGCATCAGTCTTGTTTTGTTTTCAAGCTGTGCTGCATAATCGGCTGTGAATCTTTAAGGCTGCATGCTAAGCATTTAGACAAGAGTCTGTAGGTCATGTATTTGTTACATGCATTGATGCTCTTTCATGTGAACACATCGTTTTAGATCTGAGAATGTTTTTAGTGTTCAGTCATTTCAGACAGTTTTCAGCACTGATTTGTACCTGTGTCAGACTGTAAGCTTTGTAGTCCTAAGAAAAAAATATGCATGAGTCATGTATTCATAATCTGTATTGTTTTTAAATATGAACTATATCTGTTATGTGGTTTCTTGTGTTACACGTCAACTAAACAGCACTACAAATCTAGATTTGTTGACTTTGTCGGTAAAATGACACATTAATCTGCTTCATATTGTGTTAAGAGGTCCTGTGGGACTTGCTAAAACTACTAAAATTACTACTTTCATTGTGAAAACTTAAAATGAGGAAATTAAGGCAACATTTCCCAAGCATTTTTTGTTAGTTTAGTGAACTTCTTGGTACAGTATTGAGTATGACAAACTCAATAAAATACAGTAACTGTAACAGTGAACTGAGTAGAGCCTCGGTGAAAATGCAAAGACAATGAGTTCAACCAACTTGATTAAAGTCAACGTATGAATTACATCAGATTTGATATAAACTGAGTAACGTTCAAAAGAATTGCAATAAAACTTGAGTTGCATCAACTGTAATAGTCATTTTTAAGAAAACATTTCTACCTACTCTTCTTTTTTGGGTGTGTCAAAATGACAGTTCAAATTTGAATAATTAGTTTGCATTATCACAGTTTACATTTTAACAAATTATCATCATGTTAACATTCAAGTATTTATTTTATGTTTAATAACCAAATACTGTAACACAGCAGATAAAATGAAACATTGTTTAAACTTACACACGTAGTTTAAGCAGTTCTGAAAGTAGACTTTGGTTTAAATAGGCTAAAACTGCAATTTTGTGTTCATATTTTACTGTACTAACGTCATTTAAAACCTGTGTACTGTGTGTGTGCATCTTTTTGTGGTTATTCAGTTAATCGCTGCCTGTGAGTTTCTTGCGTTGTGCATATATGAAAGAGAAGATGAGAAAGAACAGCTGGCTCCACTTGTGCATGTCTGCATTCGCTACAAGAACGTGTTCATGTGTTCGCATCCACACACGCCAGGCTTTTTCCATGTGTGTGGGAGTGTCGGAGCGTGTGTGTGTGTGTGTGTGTTATTGTGACATATTGAATCTATCCCTAAGCTCTGTTCGCTCCAGTGCAGCGGGGGCCTCGGGGCCACTCATCTATCTTCCTGGTCTTTGCTGGTGGGCACAGCTACGGTGATCCTGATTGGCAGTCATTACTGAGCCCCGGCGGGAGGACACGCCTCATTGGTTCAGAGCAGATTTGAGAGCGGGTTGAAATGAAGGATAAAGAAGCGCGAGTGAGCATGTGTGGATTTTATTGATGAGACGGAGGTGTACTCCGGCAACTGTGTCACTTTTCCAAGATTCATAGACATACAAAAAAAGGGATGTTTGAAGAAATGATGCGTGCACATATATGTCCTTACACACAGCAGCGCAGGATGCATTCAGATGTTAATTAAACTGTGTGTGTGTAGTGTCGTGTGTCTTTAAGTTGTTTGCATTCCTGTATGTGTCTGCGCGTGTGGACTGGATATCAGCCCACATGCACGTGTGTGTGTCTGTGTGTGTGTGTGGTCTGGGTGTGCCTCTCTTCATGGCTTTTTAAGCAGCAAGGCACTTTAAATGGAAATGTACTTGACATTTAGGAGGAGATGTAATCAGTGCCCATTAGAAAGCAGCTGATTTCCTCTTCAGAGCTCCCTCACCGCCTTCTCTCTTCCACTGCCTCCCCCTGCGTCTCTCTCTTTTTTTTTCCATCTCACCACAGTATATCATTTCTTTTTCACACTTTTGATTTATTTCTATTTCTTCCACATTCTGCTGCCTGGGCCTCTCTCTCTCTCTTTCAATCTAATTTACCTGTGCACTCTCTTCCTCTTCCTCTCCCTCCCTTCCTCCTCTGTCTTTCTCCATCAGGGCATTGTAGTTCAAGAATAGATGTCTGATTTCATTTCCACATTTTGCTGCGTTCATCTCGGTGTCATTATCAAGGCTCATTCTCAAGCAGATAGCAGCAGCAGCAGCAGTGTTGTATCATGGCAAATCATGCAAAGTAGTGAATCACTGGAGAGATGTTCTGTTTTGTGGGTGTGAGGTTGAGATGGCAACATAACAACACACAAACAAATCTACATGATTGTAAAAACTGCTGCTCTCTCTCATCATTATGAGTCAGGACATTATTGTAAAAATGTACTCTATTAAAGTTAGTGATGACTAGATTAGCAGCCATTGTTATGATATACTTTAATATTCATATAAATGCATCATTTTGTAGAGCATATGATACAAATATCAGTTTATTTAACCTTTTATTTGTGCTTTGTCAGGCCAAGTCTTGCAGTTCTGTTAAACACTTCTGTCATTATTCATCAGTTCAATTGACTGTACAGTTGTAGTTAGTTTTCAGGGAACAATGCTACACTTTCTATGGGATAGTATGTTTGCTCTGCTCTGAATCAGTGGATGAGTTGGTAAATTTGGTGTGTTTTCCCCTTGGTTTGGTCTCTTTTCACACAGAAAAAAATCCAAGTGTACCAAAATGCATCACTAAAAGCCACGTGAGATAAGATAAGCTATACTTTATTGTCCTACAAGGGAAATTTGTCTTGGGCTCCGAGCCGCTGCATCACACAACGCACTTGCCGATAGTGTCACAATGCACTTGTACACACAGAACATAGATCATACATACATACATTCAAGATTAAACTTTAAGTTTAAACTTAATATGTTTAAACGTGCTTAAATTCACATGTTGAGTGAGACAGTATATAATAAAAGGGAGTAGAGAAGAAAGGGAAATAAACATAATCATTTAAAAAAGCCAAGTATCGTCAAACCAGATAATAGATAATCAAATCATTGTATCCTATTCTGTAAATGAAATCATACAGTACCACTACTGTAAATAATTGCAATAAATAGACCATAGTTTCAATTAAAAAAGCCAAATAAAATCAAGATAGTAAGATAGTAAGCAGTCAAATCACAATCACTTAGTTTCAAAATAAACTCCACTACTCGTAGCTATTTAATATCTTGATGGAGGATGGAATAAATGAGTTCTTGTACCGGTTCAGTCTGTTTTTTGGGATTCTGAACCGTTGGCCTGAAGGCAACACTTCAAATTCAGAGTTCAGGATGTGTGTTGGATCATTCAGAATTTTCCGTGCCTCTCTGAGCACAGATTTTTCAGATGAAGACTCAGTGCCAATAGGTTACCATACCATACTTGTTTGCTGCAATGAAGTACGCTTTTTTAAACCATTTGGTAAAATAACTCTGTTGTAGCCTGGAGCAGAGATTTTCATTTCATTTTCATTTCATTTTCATGCCACGTGAGTGCGCTGTCAATGTGATCACCAAGATAAGAAAACCTTCACTCTCATTGGTAAGTTGTGTCTTGAGTAAGAATGTAAACACAGGAAAGTCCTGAAGAAGGTCCACTGTCCAAATATGAAGAATACAGCTAGATCTGTCAATCAATCAATTCAATCAATTTTTATTTATATGGCGCCAAATCACAACAAAAGTCATCTCAGGGCACTTTTCACATAGAGCAGGTCAAGACCGTACTCTTTAATTTACAGAGACCCAACAATGAGCAAGCACTACAGCGGTAAGGAAAAACTCCCTTTAATGGGTAGAAACCTCAAACAGAACCCGGCTCTTGGTGGGCGGCCATCTGCTTTGACTGGTTGGGTTGACAATGATTAGTTGATGAATCAATTAGTTGCTAACTACTATATTAATCACTATTTTGATAATTGATTAATCACCATTTTTTTGAGGAAAAAAAAGTCAAAATGTTCAGATTCCAGCTTCTCAAATGTGAATGTTTTCTGGTGTCTTTAGTCTTCTATGACAGTAAACACAATATCTTTGGGTTTTGGACTGCTGTGTAAATTTTCTGACATTTTATGGATCAAACAACTAAAAGATTAATCAAGAAAATAATTGATAGATTAATCAATAATGAAAATAATTGTAAGTTGCAGCCCTAAATGCAGCACACTTCATTGTTAGTCCAGGTTGGCCCTTGATTCATTCTCCGGCTAGCTGCTAGCAGCTGTTGATTTCACTCATTTGCATCCGTGCAACCTGCTTTTGGCTACTCACTTGCAGAGTTGTCCACCTTGTAGTCGGATCACCTTCCCACCACAAATGTACTGCTCCAGAATTTGTCTGTGTCCAAGACCACTTCTTCAAAGGGTCTCTGTAAGGTTGTTTTGGTCCGCACCTGAGTAAGATTGCTGCATTCAGATCTACCCAAACAAATCGTATCAAGGGAGACAACGAACTTAAGTCCAAACGGAGTAAACAAATCAGGTTTGAAAACGCCCTACTTGTAAGTGCACAGTTGCCTAAGAACAAGCTATTTACAAGGTAAATATGAAGTAAGAATGCATAGTGCCTAATAACCTGGTTAGTACATAGTAATAGTACATTATAAGTAATTTTAACAACACCTGAGTAAAACTGTAAAACTAAGTATATGTGCACGACATTCGTTAGTAGGGCTGCAATTTTCATTATGGAGGATACTGAATTAACAATCACATAAAGCAACAAATCCTTCCTTTTCTTTTTAAATTGGCATTGAATTTTTTTCTTGCAAAATGATTTATACGAATAATCTATTATCTGAATTGTTGACTTGCCAATTAATCTGTTTGTTAGCTTTTCTAGCAGCTCAGTCAGAGCACATTTTTAGAAAGACCTTCATGACCCTTCTTCAAGGTCAAGAGAGTCATCAATTAATTGGTAAGTTTTTTTCTTATTCATCCACCAATCAGTTAGAAAATAGTGAAAAATGCCCGTCATAATCACAAGAACCCAAGGAGACATTTTTAAATTGCTTGTTTTCTCCGACTAACAGCCCACAACCCAAAAGTATTAATTTATGAAAATGTAACACAAAAAAGCAGCAAATCCTCCCTTTTAAGAGGCTGCTACCAGGAATTCAAAATTAGTTACAGTTTATTTTCTCTGATCGACTAATCAATTCAGCAGTGGTCTTTTTTTTCAGTTTGTTTTTTTTTTTTCCCGCTCCCCCTCCTCTCTTTGTCTCTTCCTGTCTTTCTTCATCAGCAGACTGGAGTTAAAGAATAGAGGTCTGATTTCATTTGCACAGTCGTCATTATCAGAGCGTCTTCTCAAACAAATTGTCGGAGGGTTGTGTTGCGACAAAGAATAACAAAAACAATATCCTGATTAGCATTGATTAGCGTTTGCTTTGAATATCCTGGAAATCTTTTTCCCTGATTCTCCACGGAAACAAGACAACTGTGTCTTCAGTCATGCTGCGCACTCCTCACAACGCAAACATGTCCTTTGTTTTAAGAAGGGTTGGGAAAAGTCAAATGTCTCGTTTCTGAACATGACTGTGTGCACATGTGTTTTGAAGTTTATGCGTATGTGGATTCACTTTTAACAAGACTTTCATCTGCCCTTCAACTAAAAAGCTCTTTTTTTTTTTTTTTTTTTAGACTCTTTCATGCTTAGTTAGTTGTCAGATGAATCTCTTCAGAAAGTTCATTTTAGTTCACACTTTGAGTCGAAACAACAAAACAACAGTGGTGTTACTCGCTGAGGGATGCTCAGAGGAGTATTTGAATAATAGAAATGATGAAAACAAGTGGGAGAAGGAATCATGATAAACAGTAGAAAGGTGAGTGTGTCAGGGTCGTGTGGATAAATTGTTTGATTTCAGATCTTAGGGTAAGAGAGTTTTATGGAAAGGAATACAGAATATGAGTGGGAGTGAGAGGAAGTTGTGAGGGCAGGTACATGAGGGTAAAGGACAATAAAAAAAACATCAAATATCTGCAAAGTCGGGTCAGCCGAAGCTGTAGCTGGAGAGGAGGAAAAGCAGCACTTTTAGCCTCTGTAATAATGAGAATGAAACAGTGGATAAATGTATTTTTTGTAGTTGTGAACTGCGAAAACAAAAGGAAAAGATTCTGCAGAGAAAACATCTATTTATTTGCCACATGTGGGCATGCAAAATGTTGATCCGATTTCCAATTTTATGTCCTTCTCATTGTGTCCAAAAGTGACTTTACTGTCATTTTCTGAAGCTGAGGCAGATTTTCAGATAATGATATTTCTGTGGAAACACAAAGCAACATGTACTCGAAAAGAAATATGAAGTTAATCCATTCCTGGAGATTGATGGACAGAGATGGCATGAAAGGACTCCGAGAAACCAACAGATTGAAGGTCAAGTGGATTTCATTATTTGACATCCAAGCTATGTGGGAGATGTGATTTTCTCTTCTCCCTCTCTGATTGTTTAATTTTGCTGTCAGTAATTACAATAATTTTCCAGCTGTATATACACGTGTTTGCGCAGTCATGTGTGAGGTTGATTTCAGGATTAACAGTAAATAAACACTGCCTTCATGGCCATTAATTATGAAGCCAGAAGTATTGACACGAGCTGCTACATAATTTACATCAATGTCACAACAATGCACTTTGTAAACCTTGATTTTTGGCAGATGGCATTTCTGTTTGAAATGTTTTTCATTTCACTCACTCTGTATCCAAAATTGATGTGCCGCCACCCAGTGATTTTTGGCTGCTCTTGTGACAGAGATGAGATGAATGCTTTCATCTTAACAAAAAAATAATAAATCAATAAAAGTTAATAAAATAATGAAAGCATAAAAATAGTAACAACTTGGACAAACATGCAGATTTTGCAATACATTGTAATTTGTATGTTAATTTGTATTTAATTTAGTGATCTGGAAGAAGTTTTCTTATTTTTTGTCAGAATTATACTCATATTTGTTTGGCTGCTTAGTGAACCATAAGACAGACTTCAAAGCTATAGTCTAATCTTTGCTCTCTATACATGTTTATTTTTCTTGTTAGTCTGTCAATGGCAACAGCATGCGTTCTGTATTACAAAGATTCACACTAGATTAGGCTTAGCTTCATGAATGCTTCATGAATGCAGTATGAGCATGCTGTGTCATCTCTCACCGTTGGGGAAAAAAACCTAATTAAATACATCATTTCTCAGTCATCCTGTGTACAAGCTCTATTAATAATCATGTCTCCACATGTATATTGAATGCAAGTAGAGCATGTTAAGCCTCATCAGGATTTTTTAGTAAGAGTGTACAGTATAAGTGTTTGAAACAGGAAACAGTTACTGTAAGTAATTTAAAAAATGTCCTTTTTCTTTCATCTCAAATTATTACAGTTCCAATATTTCTAGAGAGAAGAATTCCACCTATGACTCACCACTGCTGACTGTTTGATCAAAAGGCATAGCAGCAATATAATTAACCCTCGGAGACCCGCGGGGGCGTCTGCACTCTCAGTCGACATTACTGTCTTTCAGAGGCTGTAGCTGCCTCAGTTTTAAAGCTAGAAGATACCGGTATCATATGAAACTAGACGACCTAAGGCATCCATTGGTACCAACCATGTCATGCTAACTTGTTGGGAAGGGGGCTAAATAATGCTCCAGAGTTGGGCTAAATTTTGGTGAGGGAAAAACTGGCATGGCTATTTTCAAAGGAGTCCCCTGACCTCTCACCTCAAGATATCTGAATGAAAATGGGTTCTATAGGTACCCACGAGTCTCCCCTTTACTGACATGCCCACTTTATGCTAATCCCATGCAGTTTTTTGCATGCAGTATAAATGTGTTATTTTTGCCTATTCTAAAAATGGTGTATTTGAATATTAATGCATACTGGGGTCCTTGGAATTGCATAAATTTGATATGACTGGAAAGCTGAGACTCTTGTGGATTTAGTCAACCTAATTGTATTCATGTGTGATGATGTTGGTCCCCATAGGAGCAGTTTCATTGTAGTGAGACCATTTTTTGTAACTTGACCTCACTGTATAAAATGACCTATTGTGACCTTCAGGATAATCACAGCCTCATGAAACTTTACAAGCACAGACTAGAGACTAGGGATGTATGGCTCCTAGGTGTATTGACAGTAAAGGGTTTCTTGAGCAATTTCCAGAACAGAAGTGCTTTCCTTTCAATCACTGATGATGCCAAATCACAGCATGATTTTTTCTATGATGTTCCTCAATGTCTTGGTGTCTTATTGTGGTATTTTGGAGGGATTTTTGACCATTTTTTATCAATTCTCGAGTGGTCAAAAATGGTTAAATTTTGCACCCAATCTGTGTCAACAAAATCAATCAACAAAAAATTGCTGCAGCAAATTATGAGACATAACTGAGCATGTGAATGGCCATCATATACTTCCATCATAATGTTCTAAGCCCTTATACACTCTAAACTTTCAAAATTTGAATAGGTGCCCAACCAAAACCCAATGTTCAGATTTATGACTAGAAAAACTTGACACACAGTGCTGAGCCGCATCTCAGATTCCCAGCTTTCAGATGATGTATACCACTTCTATGTGGCATATACTGTTGACCTGCTATCTCCCTCTAAAGATCTCCTGTCTCCCCCAAAACAGACAAAAATGGGTCTATGGTGCGTCTCCAAGGTTTAATAGCATAGCATTTTCAACACATACAGAATGCACAGCAACCCCAGCAGAAATAAAAGATGCAACTTAATTAAACTGAACTTCACTCTCAATGCAGCTGGAAATGACAGAAGTTAATAATGTCTTAAAGCAAAAGTACAAAAAGTTTGCTTCTGGTTTGAATGTTTCTGTTAATTTTGTAATCAGTTGATCCAGCACACAGAATCAAGGAAAATGAGGCATCAAAAATTGAAAAAGAGTTAAAAGATAAACAACAGATGTCAATTAAAATTTTGGCATGACTTGCAATAGTACAGTACGTGTCTGCTGAGGCAAATACAGCCCCAGTGGTCTTTTTTGAATAATGCCAAACATGTTTTAGTTAAAAGATAACTTTGTTTTGGACTTAATGTTTGTGAAAATATCAACTTATATTACAACTGTAGTCATCATTTGGCTGGTCACAACATTTATTCAGCTAACAAGACAAGGTATTGACTGAGTATTGACAGCTCATTTATCATCCCTAAAACAAAGAATCAGGGACAGGTGCAGCAGTGTATGTGTGTGTGTGTGTGTGTATGTACGTGTGTGTGTGTGTGTGTGTGTGTGTGTGTGTGTGTGTGAACGTGCACGCGCTCCTCTGTTACTTTCTGCGACAACAAATGGTGTGTCCAAATTCAATATGGGCAGTGTGTACAAAATGTACACACACTGTGGATCTGTTTTTATGCTGCAGTGTTTATGTATAATTTCAGTGTGTGTTCACATGCACATGTTTTCCAGTGTCAGCAAATGTATACACACAGATGCTCTCTCACTCATATACACACACATACTAAACTGTCATGTCTCCATTTAACATTATGTTTCTTCACTAATACTTTACGGGACTCTGGCCAATAATTTGTTGCAGACATATTTTCTTACATCACTTATGATGCATATTATGTGCATTTTGGCAAAAATATGGGTGGTTTAAGAAATGTAGATAGATTTTTCAAAGCAAATATACTGTATGCTTAAGTTAGAAACCATTGTAACAATTATGAATCCAAGCTGACTCTGGGAACACATCAGGCCCACTGTGCAAAAGACGGTTGTAATCTTACTGAGGAGTTGCATATGGTCTAAAGTGGAGAAAGATACTCTGTTAAAAGCTTTTATTCAGGGAATAGATTCTTCTGGTATCTTGCCAAGAACTCTGGTAAAAGCATAATCTATTAATAGCATCACTACTGCGTGAGGATGTGAACAGAGAAAGGCCTGTTTGTGATGGTGGTGCAGATATAGGCCTGTTTCTTATGGTTCTGTCAAACCGCACAGCGCTCATTGGAATAACGGCACTGCAGCTCTGGGTCAGCTGAGAGATTGATATTTTGGATGGATGTTGGACTTTGGCTCCTATGCTTGGCTGCTTAACGGAAGCTGAAGGAACAGATTGTCTTCCATATACATGATAAATATTTATTCTAATGTAGCATGATGTGGATGGTACAGAAAACTTCCTCATGCAAGAGTTGAGGTCACATTTAAATTGGTAAATTGAATTAGCCTGTAACCTGGAGTACTGCACATTCTGTAACGTTTTGATGTTATTATCAATTTTTTAAAAGGCTCATGCCCCAAAGACATTCAGAAATCTTTCTACAGTCAGTTTTGCGGCATACTCAAGTGTTCCACATTAATATAACATACATCATTTAATGGATGCTCTGATCCAAAGTGTCTTACAGTCCATGGGTGCATTCAGTTTAAAGCATGAGTGCCCTAAGTGGGACTGAAATACCTTATACCTGGCAGTGTTAGTGCTACTCTACAAGCTGAACTATATACAACCAGTATGAATATAGTACGTATATTTTCATATGGCACCTGACCATCTATCCAATCTGCAGCTGTAACCCTGGACTCATGGTGTTCGTCTTGGTACTGGTTCATGAGCCAACCAACTGGTTCTCTCTGGAATCCAAACTGCTGATACTCGACTGCTCCCATTAGTAATGTTGCCAGGCAACACACACTTTTCCAGCCGCTTGTCAGAATTTTAGGCTGATTTTCATTCTTCCAAGAAGTATAAGTTGGATCACTGGAGACTTAAAGTCACAGATGCTCACACTGCCACAACTTTGCCTCAGACCAGCACAGCATTCGTTCAATAGAGTGGTTACCATACAACAGGACGGCACGGTAAAAGCTGTTGTTTTCCTTGATGAGGTTTGAGGTCTTTATATAGCCAACTCATTTGTATCTTTATCTTCTTTTACCATTACTTCCTTCCAACATTTAAAACTAATCCCCTTATTTAAAAAGAGGCAAAAACTACTTGTGTCAAAGACTAAAGCCCCTTTTCGACCAAAAGTTCTTCCTTGTTTTATTAATGAAGCGGTACACAAGTTGAAGAGATTGCGGTGTCTGTGTTTGACCAACCAGCGACGGCCATCCCTGCAAACCCTGCCCCCAAAGTTTCTGTACTTTGGAAAGTGCTATCCTCCGAGCAGTGACTTTTTCGAGGGTAAAGCCAATCTCCCTGGAACTTCATTTAGACTCTGGTTCCTCTCGTGGAAACACAAGTAGGGGAACTGAGTTCCTCAAAAGATTTTTAGTCCCTGAGGAAAGTTTGTGCGGTGGAAATGCAGTTTAAGTCAGCAGTTTCCTGTATGTGTTTCACAGTACAAGCCTTCCAGTGGATTGCTGGTGGAAAGCTTTTAACATGAACCAGCAGCAGGAAGAGCCTGGTTTACATAACAGCATAATAACATAGCAATTAATTAGAATTTTGATTTTGTACACAGTGAGGCTACTATCTGTAAATGAACACAAGAAGAAGAACTTGTGTCTAACTATATGAAGCAGAGGCATACTGCTTAAAAAATGATACTTTAGTAACCCTTGGACATTTTAAATTTATGATTACCAACCACTTAACTTCTGTTTGTACTTGTTTTAATTGATTTGTTTTATATCTTGTATCTTTTATTATCTATATACTCATTTTAATTAAATTGTTTTTTCTATCTTCTATCCTTTAACTCTACTTATCCTTGTTTTAATTGATTTTTTTAATCCTGTACCTTTATCATTTTATTATACTCAACATCACTGTAAATGAGGGCCAGCCGTCAATTATTTTCAGTTTTAAATAAAGGTAATAATAATAATGACAATGCTACTGTATGCAGTACAGAACCAGTGGAAAAAGAGATTTGTCACATCAGTTCCAGGTTTTTGACAATTTCTGAAAAGTTGATTTTAGCTTGACAGTTGGAAAATACTTTTCCATTTCTAAGATAAAAATTCATTGAGGGGATAAAAGATTTGGTGGCTCTTTCTCTAAAGAGTGCTCAGTAATTATGGCATTATTCAGAGGACAATAGCATTCCTTTAAATACAGGCGGCGTGTGAGTAGCATTCACTGATGGAGAGGTTGTGATTAGAGAGAAGAAGAATGTGATTTTCTTCATTAGTGCGGACAGTTTTGTTGCTTTGCAAAGTTTTTCATTCCTAAAAGCCTGTACATCAGAAGATGGAGAGGAAGATAATGAGATAGGAGAGAGTGGTGGTAGAAAGAGCTTTTACCAGAAGCCCGAGATACAGAATGGAGGAACAATCAAAAATGAGAGCCGAGTGAGAGACTGACAGTAAAAGGAGGAGGGGGAAACCGACCGTCATTTGTCAGGTCATTTGTAAAGATTTCTCAGTACAAAAGACCAAAGACAGAAAAAGACAGATCTGTTCTACTTGTGCTGCTTGTTACTTTATTACAGCTAGCGGAACCGATTAATCAGCATAATGCATTTAACCAATTATGCTAGATTTGATCTGGCTGCAGAGCTAATTCAATAGAGATCCTTGGTGATTTACGAGGGTCAGTTTATTGTTGTGCTGGGTTGGGAGGTCCAACGTCCCTGTGGGAGATGACTAAGGGGCTTTAAGGAGACCTCAGGAAATATCTCTCCACGGAATATAACATTACAAATATGAAAACCTTAAAGATCCAAAACATTGACAGTTTACAATTTACAATTTTCTTATATTGATTTCCTAACCCAGAGACCCATTGATCACATTCAGAGAGCATTAGTAACAAAGACAGGATTGTAGTAAGGAAAAAAAAAAGATGGATAAACAAGTTATGGAGTAATAAAAGAACATTACATCAAACACTGGTCTGAAGAGTTTGTACAGGTTGAAGTGTAGTGGGGATGTAACATAATACTCACACAGGAGCTAAAAACTAGTCTGAGTATTTGGAAAAGCTGTTCTTCTAAAACTTCTAGTATTTCTGAGGGTGTTTTCATTTATGGTTGATTGGATCTCTAAATAGGTTGAATTTAGGTGGAGGTGTATGCTTGGAATAGAGAGCAAATTCATGATATCACATCCAGTTAGCCTCAGTTCCACTAGCTTCTGTAACTCAATGTTATTTCTCATTCAGAATTTCTTTTTGAGCATCTGTCTTTCTGAAAAAAATGAAGCGTGGGGTTTACTTTCTATATTCTGAGACAACTCAGCATCTACTGCAGCACTTGCTTTCAGAAGTTGAAACCTTTGTGATTTTAACAAAGTTAAACAATGATTACTTTGTGAGCACAGAAAAAACAACAACAGGCCCCATAAAACAACTTCAAGCGTGGCAGCACAGGTACTTATGTCATCAGTCAGTCGTAACTTGGTTTTGTCCAGTCCCATAAAACTCACCAACGCTTTCTTCTAAAGTAATTTTCTAGTTGTAATCTCTGCTGTGTACAAACTTCTACAGCATTTGCTCCTCTTTCCCCTGCTGTTAATACAGATATGTCTGAGCTAGCCAGGACCCCTCAACTCGCTCAAGGATGTGCTTCCTCTGTTGAGCCATGACATTTAGCCTACAAACGTCGAGGGTTTATGGGAAATGGTGTTCGTTAAAGGCTGCTAAAAACATAAGTAGGAACAATAATATGAGATAGTTTTTCAAAAAACTACCATCCTTATCTAAACATATGAAGTGAACCACACGACATACTGTTGAGAAAGGTTCTGTTCCAAGGCTTGATGTTTAGTTATCAGCGTAGTTACAAATGTCGGTGGGATTTTAAATGAGGTTGTCTTACTTTTGGAACAGAATCCGGAAATTCAGGTTTTACTTCGGCTCTCTAATGTGAGATCACTAACTATGTATATGAATAAGAATAATCAGTTCTGAGAGGTGCAAAAAAAAACAAAAACATGAGCGTGAGGGAGATAAGAATGGTCTATATATATACACCACATGCTCCTTAGAAGAGTCTAATGAGAGAAAATAAGTGGAAACACCTGTGTGGGTGAACCATGGATGTGTAGGGGTTTGAACAATCATTGTAATTACACACTATTTCTAAGATATGTGTTATTATTTTGGACACATTCTATCTTTGTGAATGTTCTTTATCTAACTTTATTTGCTACATCTATCTCATTCTCTATGAACCCTCCTTCATCTGACACAGGAGAAAAAAAATCTTTATATAGTATATATAGCATTTTTCAAAAGCAGGTTTAAAAGTGCTTTAAAGACATAAGAGTAGATAAAACGAAGAGAAAATAAACACTCATGGGACCACATTGAATAAATATTAATTAATATGATTTACAAGAGAAAATATATGAATAAACAAGATCAAAATAATTCAATTAAAAGCCAATCTATAAAAATAGGTCTTTAGTAGAGATTTAGAAAAGGCTGAGCAAATATGCTCAGATTTTGGCCACTAATTAACAGTTATTCTTAGATCTGATATAACACTTATGAACTTATGGGTTAAAGCTGTCATCGTCATTGATCTCTGATATTAGTGCTGCTCATGTCTCTTGTCCAAGAGCTTAAGAAGCCCTCTTGACTGTCATGACAACCAAGGTCACTCAGAGGACACAGCCAGTGCATTTCACAAGTCTTTTAACCTGGACGGGAGTGAAAAGCTAACTTGTCATCATGTAATTCTACAGCAGTTGAGTACAGTTTGGAAATCATGACACTTAGATTAATTAAAAGTATTGTCATTATTCACGATTTGTAATTTGTTAAACATGACATAGATAACATTTATTTTTATGAATGCAATGTGTGATAATCATGCAGTTTATTTATTCCTATAAGCCTTTAATTGTATTTTGATTGTATGGAAAAAATAGCGCTTGTCTCAGTCCTCCTTCCTCTCCACCTTTTGTTTCTTTCCTCCCTTCCTTTAACATTTTCTCAGTCCACTTACTCTCTCTACCCTTTTGTTAAATTCATCCTTCACTTTTGTCTTTGCTGTAAATTTATTTCCCATATCTCTTCTTTTACACGCAGACCTCACTTGTCTTTCTTTCATCCTCCCTCCACCCTCCACACTCCATTATCTCTGTTTTTGCTCATCTTTTGCCTGGCTAATGTTCCCTCTCCACCCCAATACACACTCACACACTTAAATACTCACACCGACTCACACACATACACACTAACACACACAGACCATTCAGTTCCGCCAGCTTGTCGGAGTGTGACTGATTGATTACTACCCAGAAGGCTTGGCTTTGTTGATGTCAGAAACAGGACAGGTACCCCAGACCACAGGGGGCAGCGGGAAGATTGATGTCTCTACTCTTTCACTCCCCCCTTTCTCTCTCTCTCTCGCTCTCTCTTTCTTCTCCATCTTTATCTTGAGACACTCACACACACACACACACTCATCGACACCCACTGATCACCGTGAGGGCTTTTAAAACATTTTATAGCCAAAACATGTATTTTTCCCCTATAGTGTTCAGCTGTGAATTGTTACTCGTGGACTCATGGATGTTAGCTGGACATCCAATCACAGGCATGCATGTAAATTACATGGCTCTAATTGTGCAATTATTGTCTTGCATGTAAATTACATTTCTCAGTGGCAGCATATGTGTACATTTATGCAAATCCATGTAAAAAATAAAAGCATACAACCACAGAATACACAGGCGAGGACAAGTAAATGTACCCTAATTTGAACATAGTAAGATACAGTAGAATTTCTGATTACATAACTACAGTATTAAAGAGTATGGTCTATGTGAAAAGTGCCCTGAGATAACTTTGTTAGGATTTGGCACTATATAAATAAAAACTGAATTGAATTGAACTGAGAGTATGACTTCTCAGATCAAGAGAGTGCTGACCGATGTTCCTCTTTCCTTTTTTGCTCTACTTTTGAGATCAAAAGGTTGAGTCTCAGTGACACAAGGTGCAACTCTACCTTTACACGGTGGGTGTGTGATTGTGAGGAAACTTGTGAACCTTGGACATCTTTAAACAGTTGGTCATCTATAAGTCCACACTGCTGCGCAAATGAGTAAATGGGGCTTATAGGTAATAAGTGTCCTGCAGGGATGCTGGGCACCAACCACCACTGGAGGTTAGAGGGGATGAGAATAGAGTTCTTCTCCACTTGTCTATGTGCCCTACTAGCTCTACCTCTCCATCACCCACCCCTCCCCACCCTCCCTGGTTCAGCGCTGCAGGAAGCATTAATGATCGGATGTGGGATCTGCCCTTTACTACCCCAACCAGCTGTAGCACAGCATTTGCAATAATAATAGCTGATGTGGGACCACCCATTGTTCACCCCCAGCCAGGTGTTCCTTTGCACCTGGAAATTTAATGATCTAACTAGGGAAGCGACCCCTTGGCTCCTTGACCAGTTGTCTGTTTCAACTCTACCTCTCATACCAAATGATGTACATATTCCATGAGCCTGGTAGACGAGCACATTTGGAAACAGCTGAAACAGGCGGAGTTGGCTTTAGATGAAGGTTGGTAAATGTGATAAATAAAATGTACTGTAGGGATTCCTGACTGGTCCTAAAGGGACTGTGGATCAAGGTGTTTTGTTTCAGACATTTTTAGGTGCTACAACTTGTGCTACAATCAATCCATCACGACTAATTTAACCTACCTTACTACCCAGAAGCTACTACTATTGCTTTTGATTTGACAGTTATAAACCATTACTATAACAGCTATCACTTTTTGATATTGATCAAGGACAAAGCTTCCTCTCCTGGACAGTTTTAGGAGTCCTGTCAATCTGTATGTTTCTTACATCATCATCAACTTTTTCCCACTAGCAACAGCCCTGCTAACAATACTTAATTTTCTAAAAACATTTTCTAAATTATATCTCTGAGGACAGGCATCTTGTCTGTTTGCAACCCTGTCTCCTAGAAATTACGTTTACTAAATTGTTTTTCCAATGATGTGGCAGCAAATGGAATCACTGAGCCACAATCTTTCCCTAACCTTAACCAAATGCTGTCAGTGCCTAAACATAGCCATAAGAAGGTTTAATGATGCTGTAGTTACTATGAGCAGATATTGTACTATAAGATTGGGTATTTTGGCAGAAAACAAATGAAATACATTGTCAGTGAACATTTTACTGATATGTTCAGTGTCGAGATTTTTGTGACTTGTCAAATTAATTAACATTTCTTGAATATTTTATGAGAAAACTTAATCTGGCTGGCATTAAAAAGGTAATATAGGAGACAGGGTTGCTGGCTTTAATATACAGATATATTAATAGATACATTTTTGATGGGACCTTTTAAGGGAAAATGGCCGGCTGGCTCTATATCCACAACTCTCTTTTTTTCCACCCCTTCTATTTTTTTTTTTTACCATCCTCTACATACATTTCTATATAATTACTCAGTCAATCACTCACTCCAGTATAGTTGTGCTGCATTTCAATGCAATGCTGAATCCGTAAAGTGAAGGCTCAGTAAAGCATCCAGACAAGGTTAGCATCATATAGACGTAGTACACAAGTGGAGGTTGTGCTGGGAAATATTTCACAATTTGCTGAACTCTCCAATTTAAGAATAAAGTTGCACTGTGCAAACTGCAGAAGTGCAAGAGGTGAAGGAGATGCTACTTTTAATTCTTAAAAACATTTTAATTATTTTTTTGTAACATTTATAAGTCTCTATCTCTCTCTTCCTCTTCATCTATTTTCCTCTCCCTCTCCCTCTTTTACTCACTGTTTATGCATATTTGGACAAATGTATTTGCACCTCTTACCAATCCCCTGTTGCATATTGAGCTATAGAGAAGAAATAAAACCGTAACTTGAAATTGCCTCCTTCATCATGGCCAGCGGTGCTTCAGGAAGTGTGTCTGTGGGCCGCTCGAACCCCCTGCAGAGCTGAGCTCAGTGTGGAGAAAATCCCCAGACCTGCCTCTGTCAGATACAGTAGATTACACTGCACATGCTTGCTCTCTCTTTCACGCCACACACACACACACACACACACACACACACACAGTTTCACATCTTCCCATGGCTTTGGACTACATGCTGTGCTCTGTTCCATATTACTTGAACAACCTTGAAGATTTCTCGTTATACAGTTTGATAAAATAATGTACATTTTATGCAGCTGATAATAGCTGTCAGTTTTCATCATAAATGGGCACAAACACAGCTTCATAGTCATGTAAATCACTTTATACTGCATTCCCCTGCATGTTATGTACTACTAAAGATTTGCATACTTTCAGATCAGTTTAAAAAAGTAAAAGTTATGTATACCACTGTTGCAATTATACAGCTTCAGGTAGTTTAATAGTCTCATTTTGTGCATAGAATATTTCATCTCAGAATGCGAGATGAATTAGGTGACAAATTACTTTCAGTATATGAAGCAAAAGAGATGTTGTTTTGACACAGGTAGCGATTGACACATAAAAAAATTCTATAAATGAACATTTAAATGAGCTCTGAAGTTATGAACATGATTCTGCAGATCACATCACTTAATCAAGCGTTTTAACAGCTGCAAAGTTACAAAAGTCATTAAGATCTGTCCATGATAATTAGTGTAGTGCATTGGAAGAGTAATTTGCATCTACTGGATATCTTTTTTTTCATAACCATAATGAACAATGATAATAATAGAGATTAGATAAGAACAGCACAATATAGTGTTCTAGCAGATGATTAAGATAATGATCAGAGTCTGGACACAAAATTGGGTCACTTTCAGTCTGGAGAGTTGCTGGATGGTGACCATAGTAACATGTTTTTTTTTAAAAAGCTGCAGTATGTAAGATAGGACCAGAATTTTAATTTAAAACATTCAAAAATTAACTAAAATTATCAATAGAATGCGAGGACTATGCTGTCCCCCATTACTATTTAGATAGTGCACCTTTAAGTTTAATACTAAAATTCAATGTTCGTTTGAAAGAAGCATTCCTGGTTGAAGGTTAAATAACAAGACTTAAACAGAAAAGATGAGTCACACTGCTGTCTGAGATGTTTGATGACAACATTTAAAACCTTCTGGCCAATGTCATGTGGATTAATTACCTAAAATGTCACTGAATATGTGCAGGAAGACTAAGGGGTTGAAGATGGGCTACATCTAATATATTTCAAAAACCCTCCTTACCTATATCAAAGCCTTTTATGCCTTTTCAGTCATATGCACTGAAATCACAAATCATCTTTGTATTGAGGAATTTTGAGGACTTGTTTAAAGTAATTAGAGAATAATAGAGTAATAATGAATGTCATCATCACCTGCGACTGATATCTATCTGTTTTTCATAGTGTGAAGTCATCTTTTCTGGTAAAATGAATCTTTAATCTGATGACTTTATCTGGTCTGACTTTTTCAGACTTCTATATTTTACCTAAACGCGTTCTGTTACTCCCCAGTCGTGTGAAAATGAAACATCAAGCCGCCAACAAACAACACAAGCCACCAGACGGCTACAATAGGAGAAGACAGTTTTGTCTCAAAGGGTTGGCATCAAAATCTGACACTGTATTGTGCTCCATGGACACTTTAAATGCCATTTCAAACCATATTGTGAAAGCGATCTACTACACCCATGAACATATTGTAAGAGAGTTGCCAAATTCCATTCAGCCATATGTGAAACAACAGAGGGATCAGCAGAGGGAGAGGGCTGTCGGTGTCATCCCAAAGGACTGATTGAGATATCTGAGGCATTTTCCATTTACAGTATGGCTTACTGTTTCAAACCCACTTATTTTTAAATATTGTTGTGGTCATTTGGTATGGTGATGATTCATTTCAGAGTAATTTAATTTCTCTGCATCCTATGTCTAATGCGTGTGTGTCAAGTCAATTTTATTTGTATAGCCCAATATCACAAATCACAAATTTGCCTCAGGCGGCTTTATAGTCTGTACAGCAATCATCCTCTGTCCTTAGACCCTGGATTCAACTAAGGACAAACTCCCTAAAAAAACCCTTTTAACAAGGAAAAAAATGGAAGAAACCTCAGGAAGCACACCGGAGGAGGGATCCCTCTCCCAGCTGGTATTACACTTGAAAAGGCTTTTAAAATTCTTCCTTCATCATGTTGGAAGTGACAAGATGCCTCAAACAACCATATGTGAATGACCGGAGGGATAAGAAGCGGAAATAGACTCAAGGTGTCATCCCTAAGGGCTGATGAAGGAGTATGCAAAAATTCTTGCTAGAAAAACAACATATTGCTACATGTTTTAATTGGAGCAAGGTAATGGTCCGTGAAGACTTGTGCGTTAGTCACTAAGACAAGCTGTTCTGATCAAAAATATGTGTGCGTGTGTGTGGGTTCGTAAATATGTCTTCACATAAAAAGTTTGGTTTGCTGCTATTAGGTTGTTCTTATCTCCCAAAGTTTTTCTGTGTTCAGATCTCTCAGGAACATAAATAGAAAACACAGATCACCTGTGTACCCACATAATTGCATTAGTTTCTCTGGTAAAATAACCAAACAATAATTACACTACATGCACAACATATGGCAAATATTAAAGGTAGATATAAAGAGATAATAAGAACTAGTTGTATTTATTTTATAGGTAATCTACAGGCAGAGAATGAGTGAGGTGAATGTATGTGTGGTAAAATTGCTTGCCTTAATTGAAGTGTCTGCATGTAATTTTAGAGAAAAGCAGAAAGCTGGTGTGATGCGAATACAGTGTGTCTATCATCTTTATCAGCTATCACCAGAGTTAATAGGGGAGACAGTTTTCTAAACACACACACACACGCACAAACAAACTAATATACACACAACCATGAGCGGGAAATGAGGCAATTTGATTAGGATGACATAGATCATGCCTTTACAGAGCAGTTCATTTTACACCTCAGTCAATATGTTATTGAATTATTAAATCTCTCAGCTGTAATACTTCTGAATTAAATGCAATTACCATTTTGTTATTGTTACAGGAAACTAGGGCTGCATCTAATGATTATTTTCATTATTGATTAATCTACTGATTTATTTTCTTGAATAATCTATAACAGTGAGAAATGCCCATTGCAATATCTGAGAGCACAAAGGCATGTCATTAAATGTCTTGTTTATTCTGACCAACAGACCAAAACCCCAAAATGTTCAATTTACTTCAATGTAAGACAAAAAAGCAGCAATTTCACACATTTGAGAACCTGGAACATCAAATGTTTGCCATTTTTGCTTGAAAAATGAGAACTGATTACTCTTTTATATTATCTATCATAAAGCTTTAATTTTCATTCAATGAACTAATTGATTACTTGACTAACCAGTGCAGCTCTACAGGAAACACTATAATTATATTAATTGGTGTTCAGTATTTTCATTTTATCCATGCTGCTTTATCCAACATGACTGGCAATGGCACTTTTGCTCTGTTGGTTGCTTGGTCCAGCACCTTGGTCCAAACTAAAATATCACAACTATTGGATGAATTTCCATGAAATGTACCACAGGTCATGGTCATCAGAGGATAAATCCAAATGACTTTTGTGATGAATGGATTTCCATGAAATTTGGTACGCACATTCATATCTACCTCAGGATGAATTGTAATCTCTTTGGTAATCCCCAAACTTTTCCTCTAGTGTCATCATCAAGTTGTTAGCATATTAGCATGTTGATGTTATAATTTAGCTAAAAACATCGCTGTGCTTAAGTACAGCCTCTCCAAGCTGCTATAATGGCAGACTCTTTGTCTTGTTTATTTTATTACAGGATTTTCCTCAGCTAATTTTGTGAGTGCATACATTATTTATCATTTTATAATTTTTATTTATATAATTTTTAAAATGAGCTTTCTGTGTTTATTACAAGGCACTTGATTTGCCAGTGATAAATGATAAAGTAGAAAAATTAGTAGAGAAAAGTAGAGAAATTACTTGGAAGAATTAATCTAAATTGAATGAAAAAGAGTCAAAAGCAATGATCACCAATCACAAAGGAGGAAATTGAACACGTTATAAAGAATTTGAAAACTAATAAGTCATCAGGGATAGATGGGTAACCATGGGAATTTTATAAATGTTTTAAGGAGGTCACGCTCCTTCTGCAAAGAGTATTTAATTATGCTCTCAATGAGAATGATCCTCCTAAAACATGGTCAGAAGCAATAATCTCTATGATTCCCAAGGAAGGGAAAGCCCCTATAAATTGTGTTTTATATAGACCTATAAGTTTGCCTTGCAGTGATGTAAAGACACTGAATACAATAATGGCTAAAAGAATCCAGACATGTATTAATAAAATGATTAAACCAGATCAGACAGTTGTCATACCCGGACGACAGGGAACAAATAACATTAGACGAACCCTGAATATAATCTCAGTGGCATTAAAAAATTAAACGATCTTTAATGCTTCTCAGCTTAGATGCTAAGAAAGCATTTGATAGAGTAGACGGGCTGTATTTGGAACATACACTTGAAAAAATGTGATTTCATCCAGATCTTATTAATTGGGTTAAAGTACTGTATTCCGGACCACTGTTGAAGTTCAAGTCAGTGGGTATATGTCTGAACAATTTAAATTGAAAAGGGGGACCAGCCCATTATCCCCATTATTATTTGTGATTATTTGTGAGCAAATGATAAGGGAGAATCCTAGAATATATGGAATATCAGATGGAGGAGGATCACATAAAATATCACTGCACGCGGATGATGTCATGTATATTAGTGACCCTCTAACCACTATCCAAACACTTTTGAAATGTTTGAGGGATTTTGGGATGGTGTCAAGTTACAAAGTTAATGAATCCAGATTGGAGGCTATGATGTTGGTGGGTAAATGGCCATCACAATTGGATCATTGATCAGCACAAGGATTTAGGCATCTAGGCACCAGGAACACCCCAGAAGCATCACAGTTGTACAAAGCAAATTATGGTAGATTAATTGCTCAAATAAAATCAGATTTGGCACGATGGGAGATTTTCCATCAACCCCATCTATTTGGTGGAATTGAAATTATGTTAATGAAATGAAATTATGATGAATATACTCCTTGGGCTATTTTTTTCTCAGTCATTACCCATCTGGATACCAGTATCAGTCTTTAAAAAAAGTGGATTTCCACATTTATATGGCAGAAGAGGAAACCCAGGTTTAAACTGAAACTGTTAGTTTGCCCAAAAAATCAAGGAGGCCTTCATTTTCCAAATTTGAAATGATATTACTGGGCAGCACAGCTTTGTGAAATAGCTGAGTGGTTAATGTGAGTAGAAATAAATTCATGTCCACTAGCGCCTCTTGAGACGCTGCCTTTTTTGGGGCAAAAAATCTGGAGGAAACTTAAGTTAAAAAAATGAATGGATGACTTGCACCCAGAAAGTCACAGGTGAGAAAAAGAGTGGAAGCACCTTTAACAATATCAAGAGCAATAAAGATCGCAAAGAATGTGGATTTTCTGTCAGGTAAACCAGATGCTGGGTTTAGGGAGTGGGCAGAGAAAGGACTTATTACAATAGACCAAATGTTTGAGGGATACATTTTAAAACCATTTAAACAATTATGAGATAAGTTTGGAAAATGCTGTGAAGATTTTTATAGATATCTACAATTGAGAAATTATTTAATGTCACATAAAGAATGGAACACCCTCAAGCGACCATCCACTCCCTTAGAATTTAAAAAAAATAAGGATTATGGAAGAAAAGAGTGGTCCAAAAATCGTGGAACAAATATACAAATGTTACTCAGGATATATAAGTGGGTGCTGGAGATGAATGTTATGATCAAAGATGAAAAATAGGAAGAAGTGTGTGAATGGGGACATAAAGTAACTAATAGCCAAATATGGAACAGGAAATGAAAATTAAAAATGAGGTATTTTATAACTCCTTTAATTGTTTCATAATATGACAGAAGTAAAACAAATTTGTGCTGGAGGGATTGTAAACAGGTTGGAGATCACACTTTTTGCGATTGTCCAAAATTGAAGTCATACTGAGAAGGGACTCATACAGAAATACTTGCCATTTTGAACATTGATCCATATCCTTTTATTGTTGGCAAACAAACTTTATCTTGGCTCAAACCACTGCCACCCACCTTACATCAATGACAGGTTAATGAAAGTGCACTTAATGGAAAAAATAACAGCAAAACTCCACGTAAACACAGACATGTTTTAAAACCGATGGGCTCCCAAAACTAACACCTGGTTTTTTATGGCATTTTTATTTTATTTATGTATTTAATGTTTTGGAGACTTCTCTCTATGTGGATGCACATGATGTCATGATTTATAATTTTTTTGTTTGTTTGCTGGACTGTGAATAGTTCTTTTTTTAAAAAAACAATTCCTGACAAGCAGTGTATAATTCAAATGTGCATAAATATAAATAAACATGTTAAAAAAAGAGAAAGTTCTGAGGTTTGTGTTTAATCCTCCTGCTGTTTGTGTCGGCTGCTCTCACAGGAGCATTAAAGCTTCCAAGATGTCTTTATTATGGTGTATCCCCACACCACATTTAACCTGCCCAGCATATGCTCTTTCTTCTCCTCTCCTCTCTATTCCTCTCTGCCTTTTCAGCTGCTTTTTTAGTGGATTTTTCCTTCTCATTGTTTCCTATTGTCTTCCCTTTTCTTGCAGCAGTCCTGAACTTGTATTCACAAGTCTTTTCATTGTAACAATAGATCAGAATAGGTGGTGTTATAGGCCCACTTACTTTGATCTATTCAATTCAAGCAAGGCATTTATGCTACTTACACCCCCACTCACTAGTCATCCCTCTTTCTCCATAACCTTGGTGTGAGCCAAGTCTGGCAGGAGTACATATTCTGTTATCCCTTTGTGTGTGTGCGTGCATATGTGTGTGTATGAGTATTCATCTCTCTCTCTCCCCCCTCTCAGCAGTGTATTGTCTTCATATTTTCCATGCATACATGTGAGTGTTCGTTTGTGTGTGTACTGGCCATTGTTTGTTCCCATAAATTCACTTGCCTGTGTGTGAGTGTTATTGGCTGGTTAAAGCCTGAGTGGTTGTGTAGATCAGGTGGTCTTTATGAGGTGCTCAGGGAGCTGTCTTTATCACTGTATGTTGAGGCACATGGTAAACTTGAGGTGTGTTTATTTTTAAAGGTGAATAAAGCTAGTAAACTAGTGCTATTTGTCCTCAGTGGTCAATGTCAACTAACGGGCTCCTTAAATCCAGATCAGCAGTTTAACAGGTGAGATGAAGATTACTAATATAGTGTGGAGTGGGATTTAGTGTGCTCCGAAAAGGGCAAACAAATGACTCCTTTTCAGCTGGATCAGCTTAAGTGATCATAGTTCAGTGCAAATTTGGACTCACTGAGAATTTACCTGCATTCGTGATCATCAAACACTTAGTAGACTAGTAAACTAAACACTAATATGTAGCCTTCATGTGATATTTGGTGCTTCTCTGATAAGCATTTTGACATTTGTTGCATTGCCTTAATATTTTACATCAGTAATGGTTGTTACCTTGTTGTAGTTATTATAGAAGTACATCAAAATTTACACTTGATAAAGGTATAATTTTCTATTTTTTAAAAAATTATTTTATTTTATTATGTAGCTGTTTTGAAGATTTCTTTTAATTGCACTTTGGCCTACATGTATTGAGAGTGACGGACTGAGGGTCCTAAAATGCGCAGAAATAATTAGCTGTCAGTTGAAAGTTTAATTCGTGAGAGAGAAATCAGTCACATATTCATCCACAAATGATCCATTTTACTTTATTGAATTTCCAAGAATTAAGTGGATTAAAACCTTCAATTATGGACAGACATTTTGTCAGTAAACAGAGTCGTCACTGTGAAGAAAACAAAACTGTACTGTAGCTGTTGTTTTGGCAAGTAGCACGGACATACTGATATTAAACTTCTAATATTTATTTAAAATTTAAATTAAACATGTTCTTTTTGCTTTTTAATATATCTTAAATCATGGTACATGTAACAACATGTACAATACAGTGTACATGTAACATAAATAGCATGACTTGATTTGGTCATGTCTTATCTAATGAGTTCAGCTAAACATTCTGGGAGGTGACCAATAATTGTTTGTAATATTAGTCAGTTGTAAATATACTGGACTGAATTAAACTAAAAATAAACTCCTGTGAAAGCTTCCGCAGGCGAAGTTTATCACTCTGACATCACTTTTTGAGTCCGAGAAGAGATACTGAGTGATCACTACAGCAGCAGGACATTTTAAACAATGATTGACAAGGATTCTGTGTTGTGTAGACACATACAGTACTCTTACAAATATTTATGTGCTCACATTATAACTGTACATGCAGTATGCATATTTTAGGAATACACACACACAAACACACACACACAAACACACACAAACACACACAATTTCACACTCAGACCTTTATGTAACCCCTATATGGTGTCCTTGCCCTCAGCTGCCACTGGCTAATGTGTCACGCTCTGAGGTGGTGAAATCTGGTCATAGATGCTGGCACTTGCCCGAGGTCCCACATAAACACACACACACACACACACACACACACACAAACACACACACATACACAGACACATACACAGAAATTTCCTAACTTCTCCCTGAGGGTGTGACAAGAGGACAGTGAATCAAAGGACGCTGAGAAACAGTCACATCTGACACAGATTGACTCAGACAGACATGTTCTTCCACCTCTTTGTTCTATCTCAGTCAACAACACAGAGAATAACCTTTAAACATGTCAGTAGACACTAATGCAGTAGTATGTATACTAAGTTAATTGTTGTGTAAAATTATTTTTACCTACAGGCACCAACTTTGTACCTCTGTATCCAGAATCCATCTGTATTACCTCAAACCTAAATGACTTATTTTGTTCTGTTGTCAAAAAAGGTGATGTCAAAATGTGGTGTTAAATTACTGTACACCACCTCATTCCCATCCAGTGGACTTCAGCTGTATAGCAGAGAATGATGCTGCTTACTTGTGGGTGTGTGTGTTGATAGAAATTGTCCCATTTTGTGCTGGAAACCAATTATTTGCTTCCAAGCCCCCCTTTGAATAATTGTACAGAGTTGGTGGGGTTGGTTGGTTAAGGTCACGGCTGGATAACTTCAATTCATCATCACTCCATTTAACTTTGACTCTATATCCACAACATTATCATTACAAATAATAACTGAAGGTAAACGAGCATATAACTCTCTATAGCTGTCCTTTGAAGTCCTTGGGAATCCACACACATACACTTGATTGGAGCAAAACCACATTTTATATGCACACACATATGCATGCACACACACACACACACACACACACACACACACACACACACACACACACACACACACACACACACAAAATAGCAAACCAATTTTCAAGCTACAAATATATTTTTCCATCTGTTTATTGTGGAACAAACAGTCGACGGGTAAAGAAAAATGCTCCAGGGAGTTCAGTTTGCCATTCATGTGTCCTATCTGTGTGAATTAGAAGCTGAAAGTGCCGGTGTAGATATTGCATCCCCACCCCATACCTCACCCCGCACCCCCTTTATCCAAATGTGTAGAAAGTGGCAAGGTGGTGCAGACATCAGCAGTTTAGTGAATCTCTGCATGCACTGAAAAATAGGAGGACCTGAGGGAAAAGGTCAAAGCAATATAAATTTGACATGTAGATAGGAAGGGCTTTTTCACCTTCTGGGGGAGTGGGCGTTCTTTTCTACAGTTTTGCACATTACACAAGGCTGTGTGCTGTGTGCAAAATGCTCTCTCTCCCTCTCAAGTGCAAAGCTATATTTTTGTGTTTTATGTTGTGTGCATGTACACAAACCTTTGCTGCTTTTTCAATGACATTTCACTTAACAAGTTCAAAATCTTAGCATAATATATATTAGCTACAAAGTTACAATGGAAATATACTTGGTAAACTTGCAGTTTTAGTTTGACTTGACTACAGTTTTCAGAGAAACAGACGTAACAGATCTATTGTAAGTTATAGAATACTATAGTTTATTTCCTAAATACAAAACAAACCAATCATGATAATCATTCCACATTTCAGACTTCACACTAGGGCTGGGCAATATGGAAAAAGAGATAAAATCTTGGATTTTGATTTTTTTTCAAGCTTGTAGATGATTCATGGTTTTGATTGATTTTTGCAAAATGCAGTATTAGAACATCATATTTTCAAGACAGTTGTGTGAGAATAATAAAAGGACCGGCACCACCTGCAGAGCTGTCATCATTATGCATAAAATACAGGTTACCCCACACAACTTCACTTCAACTAAGTAGAGCACATCCAATGTAATAGTCAGTTTCAGCACAGACAGAGCAGAAACGATCGCTCACTAATTGATCTGTTGTTTGTGTTTCTTGACAAGATATCTTCAGGCTGCTGCTAGCTAGTGTTTGCTACCCAGCAGGTAGTGACAAACTGAAGAAAGTAGAATCAGGAAACTGTTCAGTATTGTTCTCGTGAACAAAGATCATGCCTCGTCAACAAACAGAAGCCGAGAGCGTGGATCACTGTGCAGAGTCATTTTGAATCTGTCCCTCCCTCTGCCATTAAATTAACTATGAGATAGCCACCTGAAATCACAAAAGTCTTGTAAACTGCTGCAGGTGCACATATAGTGAAGATATTGATGTCACAATTTACAGGACTGTTGTGACTCAGAAATGTAGCAGCTACCATCTGTGTTACTTTTTGACTAAAGATAAACTTTTTGTGCATATTTAATAACTGGATTTTCACCATTTAAACATTTTACACATTGTGCAAAAACAAAAATTTGAATTAGTTGAATTAATTTGATATATTGCCCAGTCCTAATTCATACTGTATCTTCTTGCTAGTATGACTTTGAATTAACAACTCTACAAAGCCCTTGTGATACATAGTGCCCACACATTAATCAGTAATTAGCAATTTGTTTGCATGAATTAGTAATTTGTACCCTCTAATTACTTTGATTGGTTCTAAACAAGGAGTGCTGAAACATCCGATGTAGCATCCAAAGCATATGATAAAGAGTGTTAAGGGGAAAGGAACAAATGTACTGAATTAGATAATTATATTATTTTAGAGGATCAATTAATAATATGAGGGCACCGTTAAGCTAAAATGCAGCTACTGCTAACACTTTGAGGACAAGTTACTTAGGCCTGTATGTGGGCATGTGGGCAAGTAAATTAATGCATTTACATGCACTTAAGTAACCAGCTTACTCAGTTATGCAGGTAATTGGAGAACGTGTTTACATGCACTGTAGTAACCTTGTTACTGTAAATCCATATATGCATGCAGCAGGCCAGTAATCAGCTTGTTTTCTTTCCCTTTATGCTTCTTTTTTCCTGGTGTGTGTAATCCCCTACCCTGATAGTGGTAGGTTTTTAGTTTGCATCACAGCAAAGCCGACTTTGGTTACTGCAAGTGCATGTAAACACACTGATTTATTAATACTCACAAGTCTCCAAACTATTCTAGGTGTCAAAGGTGTAATGAATATATGATTGTAAGAGTTTTACTAAAAGTCCTTTTTAGTGCTTCGATTTGTTTTTGTTTGTTTATAAATAATGTTGGTACAAAGCGCCACATTTGCGCACAAGCCAAAAATCTACTTTAGCAGTTGATGATTTAAGTGGATGGTTCAATGCGTGATTATGATTCTTTTTAATTGAAAATCTCCAAAATATCTCACAAACTAAGAAAACACATGCACACACAGACATAGCGTGCACACACACACACACACACAGTTGTGTTTCCATCACTTCAGAGGACATTGACCCTAACCCTAACCTTAACCATAACCCTAAACTTACTAATGACTGTGTAAACAGATTTACGTCCCCACAACGTGAGGAATACCTGGACCACACATACAAACATGAGGCAGAGATACACCCCTGATTTGTATGTGCTAATACAGACCCGCATGCTGCTGGTGGCAAAATATCTATTCACACATTCCCATAGTCGGGGAGATGTTAATAGGAAGGGACAGCCTCCCCCAGGCGCCAATCAATCAGCATGTCCTTATGCTCTAAGACAGCCTTCATGTGGGACAGGCTGGGTGTTTGCGTGCTTGTGTGTGTCACTCTCTGAAGTCCAGTTTTATGATTGATGTTTGTGTGTGTATGCGAACACGGTCTTTGTGTGCGAATAGCCACGTCAGTAATTGTATTGATCAAGCCCTAACAAACTAGACGGAACATGATAAAAGGCAAAACCACGCTTAACGCAGGATGGAATTTCCCTTCGCCAGTCTGTCTTTAACCTTCTAACTCTCTCTTCCTCTCTTCGTCATCTCCATGACGCATAGAAAATGCATGTAGTGATTTCTGAGAGGTCGTTTCTTAGATGATGTGTATAAAATGACCTTAACAGAGAGAGGAAAAAAGAGAGAGTGACTGGGGGAGAATGAGCAGATGGCTGAGAGTGTGAAGTATGGGTGTTTGCATGTTGTAACTGGTGTGTGTGTGTGTGTGTGTGTGTGTGTGTGTAGACAGCGCAAGATAGAGAACATGTTTTGCCTCCTGTGTGTTTCTCAGGGCATTTGAGGAGAAAATTACATTTCACACTGTAATAGTGTGCGGAATTATGTTTCAGAATTCAGCAATTTTTCCCAAGATTACATGCAAATATTTCGCATTATCAAAATATGTTTTTGGGGAAAGTAACTCTAACCAGCCTTGATGATGCATTTGTTTTTTTGTTTTTTTTTATATCAACATCAGTATTGTATACACAGTGTTTCCCCTAGAATTTTTTTCAGGCTCGGTGGTATGCACCGAAAAAACCCTAAAGAGACGAGGTACGTGGGATGGCATATTCATGCAGTCAGATCGCAAGGAGAAGATGACTTAATAAGCTACATTTATTGCAGAAAAATAAGCTTGAGCTTCCCCCCCCTATCTGTCCCTCTCACTTCTCTCACTTCTGTCATTCTCCCTTCTTCCCCACATGTATTTTTGCTTGGCTCCAGAGTTTTCAAGAAAAACTTTAATATATTTGGTTATATTTGTCCCCTGTGTTAGAGCTTTTCTTTGGGTGGCGCCATTAGCTAACCTGCATGCCCGTGCTCTTACTCTGCAGTAATTTAAAGGTACTCTGACAGCAGTGGCACTCACATCGCGTCAAGAGTTTCCCAGGCAAGGACACAGAGGTAGACTCACATTTCAGAACAACGCTGCACCGAGGCTCCCAAACGCAAATGATTATTGATTTCCGAATGAATGGATATTTAGCGTTATTTTTGGCATTAAAGCAAAGATTTTTTCGCCTGGTGGGGTCTCTTGTTGGCTTGGTGGCCCACCAGGTCTGCACAACTATAGGGGAAACACTGATATATCTACAAAATGTTCTGTTCATGTTTTATGTTAAAATAATTTTCTAAATTTTTAAATATTCTGGACAATATTCATTTGGATTGCAACTGTAGCAAGGTTAATTTATGGTTAGTTTAAAGCTGTACTAATCAATATTTCTATACTAACAATGAAAACATGTTGTTCGTAGTAATGAACCCACAGTTCATTGTTGTTGTCAATGGAAAAGCTCTGATAAACTCACTGTACGCTACCTGGCCAGCACCAAACAGCAGACAGACAAAGTTAGCGAGTAATTGGTAAAGATAATTCTGCATTGAGCAGCTAAAGAGCGAGATATTTCCCTCAGGAGTTGTGGGAGAGCAACATAAATCTAAAATGAGAGTGAACATTTGACTTAGATTTCTCACGTGGCCAGAAACATGACTCCAAATAAATGCTAATGGTGCTTTGTATCTGCTAGATGTGTAAATAAGGAGCTGTTAAATGTTTGCTATATCAGCCTTTTGAGGAGCTAATATACCAATGTCGTGTTTACAGCTTGTTCTGTGCCCAAGTGGCAAAACATCAATGAATGCAGGTTGAAGGTAGCTAAAACCTTTGGGTAAAATTCAGGAAAGACTGTGGTTATGTTGAAGTATTGAAAAAGTAAATTCAAAATTTAAAGATCCCCTCCAGATATGTTTAAGATGATTAACATGATTAACTCTAAAATTGTGCGTATGCTCATAGATACACACCCTAAACTCTAAATTTTCAGTGAACATGGAGAAACTTTCCTCCTTCAGCAGATGAATGTGAAAACAGTCTTCAGGTATCGAACTTTGCACCTAAATCGTTTGACACAGTGAACCTCAAACACCCAACTGAAGGAACAAGAGAAAAAACACTTTTTTGAGTGGAGGCAGCCTTTAAGTGCGACTAAAACTGTTGTCTCAGATGTGAAAGTCAGATGTTTTATACGCTTACATAAACACTTGTACATTTCCTTGTTCTGTATCACACTACTCTTTTAGCAGAAACATTGCTAGTAAATGTAAATCACAATAAGTGTTGTGTCTATTACCTATGAAACTGGAATGGGAATTATAGTAACCAATAACACAATGAGAGGGATGCAGGAAAGTGCGATGTGTGTTTGGCAGGAAGGACAAAAGGAAAAATGGAACAAAATACAGCTAAGGAAAGTGAACAAGGAGGAAGCACTTAAGAGTTTAGGTAGGAAGGAGGGAAGAAAGAAAACTGTAGAAGTAGCCACATTTTGGATGGACAGTAATCTCAGATCTGTCCATGTGGGCGCAGACCCCTATTCCTCTATTTCCCCTCTCCTTCATCTCTCTGTGTCCTACACCTCTGAATGACTAACTTCACTTTTATCCATATCCCCTGGCTTTCATCTCTCCACCCCTCCATCTTTTACTTCTCTTATCTGTTTTCCCTCTGTCCTTTCCATCCACCCTTCCTTTCTCCTCTACAGCAGACCTGTGTACAGCTCTAACCTTCCTTCCCTCTAACCACTGCTTTCATCTCTTTTGGTCACCTTGCATCCCGCTGCCTGTCACCTCAACTTGTAACCCGCTCACCATGCCTCCATCCGTCCCTTTACTGCAGCCAGCTTCCGCTCTCTCTCCGTCCTCTCTTCCGATCCTTCTCTCCTTCACCACCAGACTCCATGCTGCTCTATCCCTCTAGCTTTTTTTAGTTCACTCCCTCCATATACCGTAGCTTTCCCACAACCTTTAATTTCTGTTAAATCCCTCCCATTCCTCACCTATCCCTCCATTTCTGCCTCCTTCCCTCTGTGCAACAGATCTTTCTCTGCAGGTCTTTGTACACCTGAGAGCACACAACCATCTGCTCAGTGCATCTCGTCCTTTGACTTACATCTCTCACTATCTCTTTTCTCTTCTCTCCTCTCCTATCCTCTCCTATCCTCTCCTCTCCTTTTCTCTTCTCTTCTCTCCTGTGTTTTCTCTGAATACATTTACATTAATACCTCAGTATCACCTCATCTTACATTAGTAACTACATGGCTGGAGATTCATGGCTGGTCTTTTTTAATCACAGTCTTTCTAGCACTGAATCAGGGCTCAACATTAACTTTTTGAGACACTTGTCCTTTGGAAAAGTAAATTTCACCTTTCACTTGTCCAGGCAGAAAAAAACATTTGTCCATGTAAAAATGACAATAATGTACTTTTTTCATTTTGTTTGTGATTGCAGAATTCAGACGACAAACAGTTGAAAGCATCCAAACAGTGTCAACATATAAATGATTCAATTTCTGAATTTTATCAAAGTCATTACTTCCCTGTTAATGGTCTTTTCATTCGATCCTGAATTGTGAAGCACTTTGTAAAGTCTGTTTCAACATGAGCTCTATAGATTAATCATCGATCATCCTTCTGATGTTGAATAATGATGATTGACAGTGTTTCCCCAATGATTTTTGCAGGGGGGGAGGCGGTAGGCCCCTGAAAGTATTAGTTTTGTATTGGACAAACCAGGACGTCTGATCACCGTATGTGTCACAGATACAGATACATGGTATGTGAAACAAGTGCACATAAATGAGGTAAATAAATATTAACAATATTTATTTACAACACATAAATAAACATAGGCCTTATGGATGGTAGATGGACCAATCAGTTAATCACCTAAAAACAAAACAGTTCTCACACCGTCTATATGGTCCTTAATGTAGATCAGTGTTTGTAATATAACAAAATAACAAAACTGACTTATGGAGAATTAATTTGCTCAAACTTAAAGCCAAATTAAGACAACAGTTAAACTTGTAGATGATACAGTCAGATGAATGATGAATCAGCATTTTGTGTTTCCTAATAACTGAAATCAGTTACTAAGGTCAACAACAACAAGTTAAAGAAAACATCATGTTGTTAGAGTAGTTGTGTAGTGTTAGTATCTGTGTTAAAAGATCTGTAAGTCCTTTTATAGCAGGTTTGAATCTTGTGCTTTGACTTTTGTTTGTTAAGATGTCCTCTAGTTTACATTTGGATAACAGATTGGGCTTTTAAAAATATTTACCAGAGCAGTAATTCATCTAGTTAAAAGTATAAGTCAGACCTTAGCAGTTTTTTCTGCCTCCTGCTTTGAATTTGTTCATGTCTCTCCCATCACCTGACGCCTGGGCTGCCTCTATGTTTCTTTTTCCTCCTTAAACTTATTTTCTTTAAATATTGAATCAGTTGCACCTTCTCCCTTCTTGAATCAATTCTTTACTTTCTCCTTGTTTTTCTTTCAACACCATTAACATTACAACTTGTGATTCTTCCTGACTTCCATCTCCTCTCTCCTGATTCCTTCACTCATTATGGAAATGTAAAAATCCTTCCTTTTAAAAGTCTTACAGAGCATGATGCAGAGCTTTAACTTGTATGATGTTAATTACAATAATTGTGGACAAATGACACACAGTGGGAATACATCAACAGTCAAGCTATCCGAACTATTAAGCTACATTAACATTACTGTCATGTGCAGCAGCAGCAGCACCAGATAAACTTGACGGTTAAAACAACACTAATGTCAATTTTAAAAACTTAAGCCTCACTGAAGAGCTTTTGTAGATACTTTGTTGTCTTTTGTCTGACATTATCATTTAATGCCACACATGTTAGTGACATGATCCTTTTGAACTCTGATTCATTTGTCTGTCTCATGAAAGCGGCTCCAGTCTGCCTGCTAACTTCAGCACAGAGGGTTTAGTTTGTTTTAAACCCCCGTGTAGCAGGAGCTGTTGGTTTTTTGTTGGTCTCTGTTATGTCTCATACAAGGCTACAGTGTTCAAATGGAAAACAAAACGCACGTTCCTAGAAGCTACAACAGAAACTGCGGTAGGGAGCCAGTCTGAGCTAACAGCTATAAAGTGATGGAAAGTTTGCATAAACACTATTTCTGAATTTGAGAGGTGGCTAAACGGCATCTATGTGTGTTCAGCCTCAACTACAGCCCCGATTACAACACACTATATACAGTCTATGCAACACACATATGAACACATGTGAGCTTATCACGATTTTGCTATCTTGCTAGTATAAGTAACATATGTTTTTATTTGTTTCTTTCAAGAGGGGCGGGGAGTCAAGCAGTGGTAAGGGAAACACTACACATAATGTGAAGACATGTTTCTTGTCTGGTGGGGCAAGTAAATTTCTCTTCCCTCTCTTGCCCTACAAGAAAAATCCACTTGTCCAGGACAAGCGGATAAGCCTTAATGTTGAGCCCTGATTGAATTCTACTGCACTACATCTTAAATTAAAGATGAAAGCCAAGGTACTAATGCCTCTTGGGAAGGTCAGATTTTTTTTGTTCCTTGTTAGATTTTGATAACCAAAGTGGTTAAGAGCATATAAAGGCTGTGATTATGAGTTATAGGTTGACATTACAACTACATACCTAACTGTATCTGTACCTCTCTCTCTCTGTTGTCTAAAACGAGATTCACCTCAGTTCAGTTCATCCTAATTACCTTGAGGGAAATGATTGTTTGTGTGTGTTCTTTACCTCATGTAAACCTTGCGCAACACACTGGAAAATATAGATAAAGTATAAAAAGTGCTTGCGAAGTGCTGTATAACTGGCAGAGCAATATGTTTTTAGCCTTTTGAAATGTCTTCTGCTCTTTGTCTCTTTTGTTTTCCAGATTCTTTTTCTCATTATTTCTTTTTTCTGGCTTGCTTTTTTTCTTCTCTGCTCTCTTTCTTCCTACACAATATGTGAAGGTCGTTTGTATTATGAGTCACTACTGTTCTTCTGTTGAGGTGCAGTTGTTTTCCTGTGAAAGAGATTAGAGGCTACGAAAGAACATTCACGTCAGGTTCACTTGCTGTGTCTTGGCACTCACTCCTCTGTGAGTATGTGTGATTGTATGTGTGTGTGTATGTGTGATTGCCTATGGGAAGGTGTGTACTGTGTTAACAGACGGCTGCCGTGTGGGAGACCAGTACGTATGGTTGCAATGGGATGTTGTCACTTCAAATGATGTAAAGGAGCTGAAAAGTAGGTTGTCACCTGTGTGTGTTTGTGTGTTAGAGAGCTAAATGGGAATTTGGCACCTGTGTGCTTACTGCGGGGACAGAAACACCAACGCATGTCATGTTGTACAAGGACTATAGGAGCAGGAGAGGTACTCTTCCTGTGTGTGTGTGTGTGTATGTGTGTGTGTGTGTGTGTGTGTGTGTGGGCATGCTCTTGTGTATCTATCTTTGCAAGGGTGAAATTGAGCTTTGAACCTGGAGATTGAGGACATTTATGGAAAGTCAGGACATTTTAGCTGTTCCTCACTTCTTTAAAGGGCTGTTTAAGACTTAGTTTTAGGGTGAAGGTTAGAATTAGGTGAAGACTTTGTAATGCAGGCTCCTAAGGAGTATAGGAGTGCAAGCATCTAGCAGCAGGCACACAAGCACAGGAGTGACACAATACACCCTTCTGTTGACTACAGAAGGTGGTGATATAAATGTGAAGTAACAGAGCAGAATTACAAAATCATTAATCTGCCTTGCAATATGGTCTTATGAAACAGTTAAGCCTTTAATGTATTCATTTTTACTTAAGCCTGCATATCAGTTTGCCTGTTGGTAAATGTTTGATGTCCCTTGATTTCATGCAATTTTACATATTGAGATTTAAAAGTTTAAAAGTCATCATCCATCAATAAAGGATTGATAGTTAATGTAAAAAAATGCTGATTTTAAAATGTTAAATGAAATGATGCACTGATCAATGCAACACTGGCACTTACACCACCAACAACATGTTTGTTAGACTTTAAGGATACATACATTTCAGTGAGGACACTCACGTCTAGAGCTGCAAAATGAATTGCCAACTATTTGATTCACGTGATTCACTGATTCATTGTTTTGAGCTATTTTTTAAGAATAAATGCCCAAATTCTTTTGTTCCAGCTTCTTAAGCTGTGTTTTGACTGCAGGAACTTTCCCCAGGGAATAACTGTAATGTAAATACATTTTCTTTAGTCCTCTATGTTAGTCAAGTCAGTATCTTTGGGTTGTAGACTGTTGGTAGGGACAAAACAGAAGATTTTAGGTCGTACTTTGGGTTGTGGGAAACCGTGATGGACATTTTTCAGTATTTTCCGACATTTTATAGACCAAACGACTAATTGATTAATCGATAATGAAAATAATTGTTAGTTGCAGCCCTACTCACATCAAGGTTTAACCATTATTAAACAATATGTGTTTTAGTCAGACAAAATCTATGTAAGCGAAAATGTGTGTAAAATGAAAATATTTTTATGTCTCCGTGCCAGCGATAGCCGTGGCCGAAGGCATTATATTTTCGTGTTGTCCGTCCATCCAACCGTCCGTCAGTCTCCTTGACATCAGAGGGTTGCAGGAAAGATGAGCCACCAAGAACATCATCGAAGCCGTAGAAAAAGCGTCAAGGTGGCAGTGGACCAAGAGGGGTTATCTATGGTGTAGTGCGCTACTTGGATACAAGCTGGGGACTGATCATCACCGGCTGGGTTGCCCAAGTGAGGGTGTCTGATCTAAGACTGGAAACACCCTATGACCCTAGGTTCATCACTGATGATGTGTCCAAGTCCCACCATCTGGTGTTTCAAGAACTTAATGAGAGGAGTGTCTGGAGCAAAGTAACAGTGTTGATGTACAAAAATAGGAGAATGTATAGAAAAAAGTAGGAAAGAAAGAGGAGAGAGTGAGCAAGATGAAAATCAAAAAGAGGTGGAGAGATAGAGGATTCAACAGTAAAAAGAAAGGAGTGATGTGCTGTCTGAGGAAGAAAGGAAAAAAATAAAAATAATAATTTTACCTTGCCAGTTCCACGTCAGAATGCAGAGGTCTTTTGATTTTAGTAATGTATATAAACATACTGAGAAGAATCAAACAGACTTAACATCAATTGACCTTTAAGTTGAGCCGCCATATTGGCGGGCCATATTAAGATTCTCTTAGAAACTGTTTTTTCCCTTCTTAATTATTCTCTCTACATGAATATTCCTTTTATAAGCCTTCTAATTTGATTTCAGAAGCAAAATACACATTTTTATTAAACAACACACAAAAACGCAGCTCAAAAAGAATTGATTTACCCAGTCCTTCACCCTCTGGACTTAACCACTTTGCTTTCTTCACAGTTTTAATCAGATGATTAGAAAAGGGAAAAGAGGATCTTCCTCTTCATGTGGTGTTCACTGAAATGTTCGTCTTTTAACTTGCAGGGGCAAAGATGCTGTGCCCATTTTGAGAGGCTGTGGAGTGAATGTCAATTTTAGATGAATGTGGAGCTCTGAGTGAGAGTACACACACTCATGCACATTGATTTACAAACACACAGAATAGGGGATTAACGTCATACTTTTTGGCACAGGGCTGCTTTTTTCACTGATATTTTATTCATTTTATACACAAGAAGACCTGAAAAATGTCACATAGCTTCACTCTCCATCTTCTTTCATGAAAATCAGAAGTGAACTTTGTGGCAGCCTCTTATTGAATTTTTTTTTCTTTTTTGGAAGTTGGCAGCCTGGTGATTTCAGAGATATATTGTATATTTTCAGCTCAAGCAGAACGTTGATACGATTCTGCAAAAACACATTCAGTGCCAAAGTTTTTCAACATGCCCATGGCATATGGGATATGGCAATATTCTTACGGCAAGTACAGTATGATTAAGATATAGTTAAGGTTAGGGAAATAATAACCTGGTTAATATTGGGGAAAGATAAAGATCATGGTTAAATATCTTTAAAGGTTTGTCTCAGGCATGATCCAAACCCAAATCTCTGGCATCAAATGTAAAGGTGCTGCTCTTACGTCAACATGCTACATACCCGGCATACTGCTTTCTGCATTTGGACTGAATGTTAGTGTTGGACATAAGTCGTTTGTTGTAGAATCGTCCAAAGGGAGACTGGGCTGGTATTTCCCCTTTTGTCAATCCTCCAAGATGTCACAGGGCAGACACCTACAAAAAGGTACCATGATCTTTACTAAAAAGGCCTCAGGTGTTGGCAGAGATGTAAGATAATCAGGACTACTTTGGCTTGCTTGTGCATCGTGATATTTTCAAAGATTTGTGTGGGCAGGCAGGTTTGACATTAAAGAGCCTGCAGTCGGCCACCTCTCTGTTCCTCTGTATGTTGCTCTCTGTTCCCTTCTCTCTTTTACTCAGTCTCCCTTTTGTCCTCTCCTCAAATTTTCTACTGGTCAAGTTAATGGGTCTTTAACCTTGTGTCAATGAGCTAGGGGCTTTGGTGTGATCGCCCACACCAGGACTATTCCCTTCCCAATTAGGCAGAAATGCAGGCCAGAAGACAGCCATTGTGTGTGTGTGTGTGTGTGTGTGTGTGTGTGTGTGTGTGTGTGTGTGTGTGTGTGTGTGTGTGATCTTCAAAACATAGCCTGAGGTGCCCACAATGAGATGCCATTATTGTCGTTAATGACAAAGATAATGGGATACAGACGTAAGCATACACACGCGTGCACACACACACACACTCCAAATTCAGCTTGCCCCTTCACCCTCCCAACCACAGATATAAACATAATAATGACTGTTATAATACACACAGACTCCCACTGGGGGCTTGTGGAGATAATACAATCAGCAGATTATTAGCATCACCAGACTTGAAGCGATTAATTTTATCAAGAGATTGCCCAATTTGATAGCGTGTAACTGCATTGTGTGGGGTTCATGTCTGAGAGATTGTATTAAGCCTGATATAAGTCTGATATATTATTAAAAGCCTTTATCATTTTGTCTGCAACTAAGGATGACAATGAACTCACATGAACTATAAACCGGTCTGTAGTATGTCTTATAGATTCTTTTGACCAAATACCCACAGGAGCTAAACTCAAAACTCAAAAGTTCCATTTGTGCCTTCCTGTTTGCGTTTCCACCAGATGTGAAGAACCATGAAGATTATCCAAATTAGACCAGTATAGGATTAAATGGAGATTACTTTGTTTGAGACGCAATATTTGTGCACAACAAGACAACACCAAGTCACACAAGTCATTGTGTTGTTTGTTCCAAATTTAGTCTAGGACCAGCCGTGATGTTTGATTGGATTTTTGAAAGGAGATGTTTGTTAAATTTCAGGAACCCTAACTCTACCTCAACCCAGTAACAACAATGAACGCTGTAAAGTTTTAGCAAAAGGTTGATATATGGTCGATCAGAACTGGTTCTTACGATGTGTTGTTCAACCATGTTGGATATCAAATGTGTATATAGTTGTTCAAAATGGCCACACTCAAAGGTGAAGTGGAAAGCCGACCGTCATAGAGAGGGGAGGAGGACAGGGGAGTCATGATGTCATTTAAATACGGTGAAAACGGTGCATATTTTCAGACATTCCCTCCTGGAAAGCAGTCATGGTGTTGCACTTGGTTGTTCACCTAAAAAGTTGTAGAAGCATTTGTTTAATTTGCTGAGCCATTTGTTCCTGGCTCCGTTCTCACCTTCGCACAGCTGGCCAATCACTGCATGAAGTGGGTGTGAATGACGGCTCGTCTGTGTCGGGAATGTTAGGAGTGATTGGGGGCGGGGTTTATAGTTCCTCTTTCTTCCTTTCCCTTTTCTAAACACTGGACTGGTTTTCATTGAGAAGATAACAAGGGGGCGTGGTTAAACTGTGTGTTGATGAAGGACGTGAAAGGACGTCACAGTGAGGTGCGCGCGCAGCCACTGGAGTAACTTAATGACGTGATGAGGCTCAGCTGGAAAAGCACGACAGTTGAATGAGTGATACGAGTTGAGTTAAAAACCAGAGACGTCCTTTTAGAAGTGTTTTTTTGAGACATCACACCTTCACACCTTTCCTGCGCCCGGACCTTTGTGTAAAATCAGCTCTGTTCTTCGGGTACCCATTCCCGAACCACCAAAAACTGAACTGAAACGCCAGACAGAGCTCGCGGCTCACGAGAGCAACGCCCAATGCTGGCAAGGCCGAGTTGGAGGGACTTAATAACTGCTAGCCGGCTTGGGAACTCGTAAGGCAACCCACCTCCCGGCTGTCTCTCAAATATTGGAAACCAGTCCTTCTACCTCTATGTCCTTCCACGTTTTCTCCTTTTCTACACCCTCCAGGTTAGGACTAGTATCGGTTCTCAGCACTGAATCCCCTAGACTTGACTAGTCCGTAACAGGAAGTTACAGAAATGGTCCTGCACAGACCCCCTGAATCCGCCGTTGGAAAGGTGTGGAGGGAAGGTTTAAGAAACTATTTGGCCATCCAACAGGCACGTCTGAAGGAGTATACTGTCCCCTCAACCTTACCTCAACCCAGTAAAAAAAAATTCCCATTCCAGATCCTAAAATTGAAAAACTGCATGCAACCAGTGCTGACACACAGTCTCAATGAAGGCTGTTAATATTTAGCAGCGTCAGAGCTTAAGTTAGATCAGTCAGCAACTTTCAGCACTTCTCCACCCTGATCAGAAAGTACCTGCACTACCTCAGGAGCAAAAACCTTTTGAGGGGCAGGGGACTATTGGCCAGGAACCAAAGCTTAAACTAGGTATCTGCAAAATTTAGGTAATGTTCTCGAGATCATAAAGAGGTTCCTGGAAAAGTTCCTGTGATGAACACTGAGTGGAATCATCTATACTGCTTCCACCATGTGTGCTATAAGCCCCTTGAAGTGTAGGAGTGACTCTTACAGGGTCATCAAGACCCTGTATGTATGTATGTATATATATATATATATATATATATATATATATATATATATATATATATATATATATATATATATATATATATATATATATATACACATATATACATATATATATATATATATATATATGTATACACACACACACACACACAGACTTGTGCATGTACACATTAAGAAGTCTTTTGCTGGGCCAATTATTGTAAATACAAATTTTACACTTAATTGAGTTGCCTGGTTAAATCAAGCATAAAAATTCCTACAGGCACTTCTCCCACAAGTGAAAAAGAGAGATAGTGTGTGCCTTTGTGTGTGTGTGTACTCACATTTATTTGTTTATTGTGCAGTGAGTAAAACTGAGTGTTTGTGTGAGTTATAGGGTTGGCATCTTGCAACGTGAGTACCCCTCAACGCTCCCCACCACCAAATCCAACTTAAAGCTTTTCCCCCCTGCAGAGAGTGTGTTGGGAGGGGAAGGAGGGTGAGGGGTTGTGTGCATGTGTGTGTTGGGGAGTGAGTGGAGGCGGGTTAGAGGGAGAAAAGAGAAGTGAGGGGGTGGTGGGGGAGATAAGAGGGCATTATCTGCCCTGCTCATTCTCTCTTTCACCAGCGGGGGGTGTGGCGCCTTATCCTTGCTTCCTGCTCTGTGGGTCGCCTTCACAGTCTGAGAGAAACTGATGGATGTCACGCACGCACGCACACACATACACATTCATTTTCACTGTCACTTTCCCTCACATCCACACACATTATCACTTTCACCCAATTACATGTCTGCATTGGCACAGAAACACACACAAACAGGGACTGTCACTCTCATGCAAACACTCAGCAACTCAACTGTCTTTCTCTGTCTCGCATGTACACACTCACACTTTCAAACACACACACTCACACTTCCTTCCAAACACACACACACACACACACGCACACACACACACACACACACATACACACACACACACACACACACACACACACACAAACACACACACACACAAAGTGGCTCTTGGGGGCCATTGCACGCCTAGACAGACAGCTTATTATCACACTGTAAAAGAACGAATTTCAAAGAGAAAACAAAACAAGATGCAGTGGAAAAAAGAGCAGGGGAGATGGAGGGAGTAAAGAGAGTAAAAGAAAACAGTATGAGCATAAAAAGTAACACTGAAGGCAAAAAGTAAGTAGAGGAGAGAAAAGGGACACAAGGACTGCGGAACACTAGAAAGGGAGTATCCAAGGATGCAAGGACCAAGGATGGAAGGGAAGTGAAGAGCAAGCGGGTTTTTTGCATCCCTCTGCACCAGTCCTGGCCTTTAATTTCTCTCACAGCAGGGTTGAAGTTATCAGCCTTCCTCTGAGAAAGAGCTTTTTTAATTGAACACAGTGCTGTTATCGGTCACATGTTCTTTAAAAGCAACAGACTGATGGTCTTTGCAAGCAGGAGGCTTTTTACATGATAAGAGAAGAATGGAGCCATAATGAACAACAAGACAAATTGGGGCAATCAGTGTAACATTTACAGGGGAGGTGTGTAAGAGACAATGTATTCATGTGAAAATGTCATCAATTTATTGGAAGACACAAGGCTTTTGTTTTGTTACTAGTGAGCATCAAAGTTTAATTAGTTATTGGAATGCTCTGTTCTGTTTTTGTAAAAAATGTGTAAGCAGCATAATGTATCTCACTTTTTATAATGGCTTAGTAAAATCCCACAGATTTTATATTCCAAGGCTTTTAAAGTCACCCATAGTCCAAACATGTTAATAATCATTTTCATATTTGACAATCACAAATTAAATAGACAAGTTTTTACTAAGGCTACCTCATATCAAGAGTTGAGTAAATGAAGATGTCACCTCTTTTCAAGCGGTAAGTGGAACAAAACAACATTGACACAAAACAGCGTTTTACTATTCAGTAATTACATTCAATCATAGAGGCCACTGCTGTTTTAATTATCTGAGAAAAAGTCATCATAAATGTGATATGAGTTAACACCCCCACACACTCTCCTACCCAACTTTCAGAGTCTCTTGATTTGTCCTTGAGGTGACATCGTCTGTACTTGTGTATGTGAGTGTGTGTGCCAGCCTTCCTTATTAAACCGTGTCCCTGTCACTCGGCACCGCAGATCAGCACTCTAATTACACCAACCAACAAGCTTTTCATCTTTAGTAAATAGGATGGGTGGATAGGGGATGCAGAGGATTGTCACCTATTTACAGGGACTACTGATGATAATGCTAGAGCTGCAACTAAAGATTATTTTCAGTATCAATTAACCTGCTGATTATTTTCTTGATTAGTCAATTAAGCATTTAGTCTATGAAATGTTGAAAAATAGTGACATAATTTTGCAAACCTTCATATTTAAGAAGCTGGAACGAGATCTGCAACTAACGAGTATTTTCATTACGGATGGATCTGCTGATTCATTTCTCAATTAATCGATTGTTTTCTCCATAAAATAGTGGAAAATGCGTTATAATTTCTTAGAGCCCATGATGTCATCTTCAAATATCTTGTTTTGTCCGAACAAGAGTCCAAAATCCAAAGATATTCAGTGTACTAGCTGCAACCAGCAAATGTTTGGCATTTTTTTCTTAAAAAATGACTAAAACGATTATTCAACCATCAAAACAGTTGCTGATTAATTTTCTGTCATCGACTACTAATCAGTTAATCGACTAATCATTGCAGCCCTAGATGGGACCATCTGCATTTTGATAGAAAAATGATGAAACGGTTAATCGATTATAAAAATAGGTGGCGATTTATTTTCTAACAATCGACTAATTGATTAATCAACTAATGGTTGCAGCTCAAAATAATATTGTGCATGTCTGTTGATGCATTTGTTTGTTAAGATATATATTCTTGCCCAGAGGGGCATATGAGCCTTTTAATTTCATCGGAGGTGATATGTTTGACATCTTAACTGACTCATTTATGTTCCACAAAGTGAATGGAGCCATATATATAATGCACAAAGCTCAGGGGATCAAGAAACTCAACCATTTATCCAAACTCTGAATCACACATTTTATGATATATGTTTGCTCTCAATGCCACATAAAATATTTCATTTGTTATTTTTACTGACTAAGCATACAGAAGATACATTGTCCTTTGTTTTACTCTTACCAATTCAATGTAAATAAATAAAAAAAGGAGAGGAAAAGGGGGAGTACTGCCCTCCCTTTGCAAAACATATAATGTTTATTTTATATCCATTTTTTGTGCATTGCAGTGCTCTTCATATACAGTAACTTACTTCCTAGTGTATAAAACAATCAGAAGAGTTTGTGAAGAGAAAAACATAAACTTGAAATCAATCGACAGCTGAATATCCAAATGTTTCCAGCTGCACTTGGAATGAGATATGATTTCCACCCTGCCAGCTCGTAAAAGGAGAGCAGATAATGAGCCAGTAGTAGAGACACTGGGCATCTGGAGCCAGCATATGGATATCTCTGTTAATGGTGAGCAGACAGACCATAATTCTGCAGCCTTTCGACAGTGACTTAGCAACAGCTGGAACCCAATAAACGCCAATTGTTTTGAACTGCAACTGTTACTTAATGAAGTAAGGGAAGATAAAGTGATGAAATGATTGAAGTCCAAATGGTTTCAAAGTCTTTGTAAGTATGCCATGAAACCACTGAACACTACACCAGCATGCCAGCTTAGTTTCCATAACCTTAATTCGTCCTTTTTCTAAAATAGAGAAAGTTGATGGTAAACCAAAGAAGCTGTCTCCAATGAAATTCAGAGCATGTCGTTATGCTTCAGAAATGTTTTGTTTAGAAAACACTCTGAACATCTTCATCATAAAAGTTGTATAATGTAAGAGCAAGACCATGAATCTTTATAATGATAGTAGAGTTTATAGGATACTAATGAATAAAATGCTCTCTGAATAGCCTGTAATTGTAATTTGCAGCCATAGGCATTGTGTTTTTAAACCACATTCATACAGTATGAGTAGATTAATTATGATAGTTGGATTGGATTTTATTGTATTGAACACATTTTGTAGAAGTTGTCTGAGGTATATTAACTGTAAACACAAGCTTGCCAATGTCAATCAAAGGCTATTTTCAGACAGTCCTTTCATTTATTTATTTTTATTGTATTCAATGCCTTTTGTCCAGTCTGGACAACATTGAATTGGTTAAACAAAAATTTCTCAAGTTAGCCCATCAATCAAACAACGTTGTATCCGGTGTGATATCAGCTGTCTGTTGTACTGATCTCATCCACAAACCAAGGAGGCAGCAGATACAACACATGAATAAAGTGTGACTTGTTTTTTTAAGGAGAATAGACAGTCAACTCCAGAGCTTTTTTGCAGCGTAAACACAAAGGATTATAATAGAAGCAGCTGTGACAGTTTACATAGGTGATTTGACCTTCAGCACATCCATAAGTTTAGTTGGGAACAGACACATCATCATTTCACTTGACGTTTGTTAACCAGACCTATTAGACCCCGAGTGTTGACTATTGGCTTTTAGAGAGAACTAAGACTTCATCAGAAACGTAATGCTCTGTGCCCTGTTGTTTCTGACATTTTTCAAAGCTTAGATTCTGCTGTATTCCAGCCTTAAAATACAAGAGATGTCATTACCCACACTGCCTTGACACTTGTGCTACAGCTCCACTGACATATGTTACTATCAAAGCAGCCAAGCTAAAGTGGCTAGAACAGTTTATGACAGAGTCATACTAGCAGACAGCTTTATGACCTCTGTCATGTCTGCTGCACTGTTATAACTTATGTTACGCCTATGACAGCTTAATGGGGTGCACTGATGTATGGACTTCATACTGTGGTACAAGTCTTGATAACTTAAGTGATATTATTCCCGCATGCTCGGTGTGAAAAGCATCGTTTCATGATTTGAATGCACAGTACATTTTGTATTCAGTGGAGAAGAACCTTTGGCACTGCTCACCTAGACACGGCCCACTGTGTTTAGTGGCATTTTGTGCTGGAAGACACATTTATAGTCGATCTCGCTGCTTTCCCATGCTTTCTCTCTCACTAGAAGTGTGTGCATTCATGCGTGTGTCCGCATCTGTGTGTGTTTGTGTGCCGCTCTGAAACGTAGCTATCTGTCTTGCCTCAACTCCTTTCCTTCTCATTAAATTTGGGGGTTAAATTTGCATGTCCTCACCTTCAGAAAGAAGGTTATTCACATCCTGAGGTGTTTCTTTTTGTAAGTGTGTGTGTATGTGTGTGCATTTGCAAAAGAGAGAGACACCCTGAACAACACTTAACAAGAGCTTAAAATTATAGCATCAGGAACTTTCAGCCTGCTGTAAACACAATAAAAAAGCCAGACAGTCTTTGCATTGATTACGCCTAAATTACACCCACACTGAAACATGGGATCAGATTACCCAGACACCTACAAATGCATGTAGAAAGTGACTTTTTTGATAATTAACACCCACAAACAAGCCCTCAAATTCACAAACCCTCAAGTTCACATACATTATGAATGTGCTGAAGCTGAAGGCTGAAGAAGAATGTTGGCAACTCAAATGATATCTATGCTGAAAAACATAGTCAACTAAAAATGGTGACTTACTTCAAACGTGTCATACCATGATACTGTTTTGGATCTCGTGGCAGCAAGTGGTCCTGACCACACATAAATTCTGTTCTTACCTGCCTTTTGGAAAAGAAGAATATTGAGGAGTCACTAAAAAGCATATGTACAAGTGAAGATAGTCTCCCCTCTCTGTGCATACCTTTGTCATGAATGAGGCTCATTGTGTGTGTTTCTGTGTATACATGTGTGTAGATCTCTGTGGCACTGATTTGATTATTTGTGAGGGTGGGGCATTTGCAGATGTAATTACTTCTCGGCAGTGCTGTGGTTCTCGGTTGACATGAAGCTATTCATTATGGCCATTACAGAAAAATATCCAGACTTTCACCCCAGAGGAATATATTTACCTCAGATGTATAAATAAGTATATAGAAATGGATTTGATCTGACAAAATGTGAGTATTATGTAAGCAAAGGTGTAAAAAGAATGTAATTAGGATTACTCTGTGAGATCAGTGTTTTGGCTGAATCATGCTTTCTCCAGTCTAACTGTTATAACGTGGATGTTTCTGGTGCATATCTGTGGTACTCTTCTCAGAATAACTCATCTCATGTATTATCTGGTATCATTAAATTCCTGAACGCACTTCTTCTGACTCACTCTGTCACTCAGTCTTTCTTGCTCTGCCTCATTCTCTCCTTCTCATTCACCCTGTCTCATTTTCTCTATTTCTCTGCCTGTCTCCTTTTTTCTCTGTCTGTCTACCCATGAAGCTACAATATGTTTGCTTTTTCTGAGCCTCTGAGCCTGGTAAGAGGAAACAAAATCATTAAAGGCCACGGTTTAAGGAAAATGCACCAAGTACATAATCAGCGACCGCCTTTTGTGCCTAATGCCTTAAATGTCACAAGTCTGGAAAAATTGCAGTGAGAGAAAACAGGAACACGAGACAATAGCACAAGCAATAAAATGAGGTATTATATCTGCGTAAATAGTGGTAAGAATACAATGGGAGACTCTGATGCTTTATAATTGCTTATTAAACTCAAGGGGAAAAGTATTGGACAAAATTCAAAGAAACATCAGATTTGTTATCCGGTAATAATGACAATCACAAGGTTTTCATATTAAAAAATGATTTACACTTGCATCCATTGGACTTGGATGACAAATTTTACGCACATACACCATGACCGCTCATCTTCAAGTGAAATAGTGTTATGCTGTCATGTCATGTTTTATCATACCAATTTTTCAGCTTTAGGGCTTCTATTTTTCTTCTTAACTTTGAATTCTCTCTCTCAAAAATCTGTGAGATCTTTGGTGCCAAGCAGTATTTTGGGTGGAGTATAAATAACAAGCCATCACTTTACAATAACTCTCAATTTTTTCATCTCAAGGATGTGAGTCTTTTGTCAGTAAAAGTGATCAAAGCCAAATGGACTCACAACTCTTTCTGATTGGACAGCTTCTAGACAATCAAACTGATATATGATCCCATCCAGGAACTTTCCATGAAACGACTGCAATTTCATTCCACTATTAAGCTACTAAATTCTTACACACCACCCATATGCTCATTGTGCTCAAGTCGTAGGTTAAGAGTCATGTGTTTTTTTGTTTTTTTTTAGGCAAATCCTGAGATCTATTCTCTGGTGTTAGTGAAACCATAGGCATCTAGTACCTGCGTTTCATATATTCACCACAGTTGTATTATATTGTGTCATGGGGGGACGTGGGAAAGGCAAAATGTACACGCTGACTTGAAGATGATGAGGGGGATGTTGCGAAAGTGCAAACAAAAGAGCTTATCACACTGATGAAGTGTGGAAGAAAGTAGTAGGGAGGGAGCCTCAGTGATGCATGGATTGTGCAGGCTGTGGCGAGGGGGCAGGTGAGGTGATCCAGTCAAAGTAAGGGTTCATAGAAGGATAAAGGCACCCAGTGCAGTTGTCCTAGTGGCCTTAGATGTCTTTAGAGATGGGGAAAAATGTCAGAATGTGAGTTAAGGTGATACTGGCTGTGATCTCATCTCTGTCTGCTCTCCCTACTCCTTATTCAGCCCACTTGCTGTACTCTGGGTCCATAGGTATGTGGAATTCTCAGTCATTGGCCTCAGGGCTGAATGTGCATCAGCAAAGCTTGTGGCTGCTGTCACTGTCCAAGGTGCTGAACCTCTGGAGGTACACAGAACTGGTATATAGTGAGTCCTGTGTTCTACTAATGAAAAAAATATTTTCTCCATTTTTACTGCTGACTGATTTTAATTAAGTTCATCAGCAAATCAGAAGTTTAATCTGTACAATTTTACATTTGATCATATATTGTCTTAGTCATTTTGTTTACATCATCTTCATTTTGGATATATATATATATATAGCCTGTACATAGAGTATGTTTGTACGACATAGCTTCTATAGTAAATAGCCCTCAATCCACCTCAGCAGTCCAATGCCAACTCTTACTCCTCCTACCTATTACTGTATCTAGGTCAGGTGGCACTTACTGAGTCAACTCATGACTGTGATTGCCAGAGGAGAAAGGTAGCTGATCAGGATCCTCATTTCTCTCAACCCATCGCGTGGAAATATCAGAGCTGATGGGAGCAGATCCTGCTCCAAGAGTAGGAAAATATTAAATTGTGTGGAAAAATCAGGAAGCAGGTGGCTTTTTCAGTTAGTTAGAGACACACACAGTGTACTTGCATCATATACAAATTTATTATTGCATCTGTAATATTCATGCAGTCTTGTCTTGCTGCTTAAGATCACTTTTGCTGGCTCTTCATTTTGACCTAAAATCAACAGTGAATAATAGAAATGTATGATACACAGAAAATCCTACTGCTGCCTTATTTCTTGCCAAATACATTTCCAATTCATATATCTTGTAGTTTATGTCAAACCATATAATACCCATAAACTATCCTGGAAATTTAACTATAAAGAATGTGCTGCTTACTAATGTTAAAAGTGAAAAGAAAACATGACACAAAATGAATGTTTTTGATGCCTTGCTAAGCTAACCCCAACACTAGAGCAATCTGTGTGAGTGATGTTATGCCTTCTATTAGAAACTAACTAAATAACAACACAAAGGTATTTAAAACCATTGTCTGGTTTTCAACATAGACATGCCAGGGCAGGACATGTTCTGCTCACTGGTATTAGCATAGTTTTACAAATTCTTTGAAATATTACTTTGACATCTCTACCTTGTGAACAGCAAACATTAGAGAAACACAAAAGGATGAACATAGGAGAGGAATTATGTTAGAGAGCAAGAACCATAATCAGTCATGTAATATTCTGAGAACCATATACATGATTGGCACATAAATGATCAAAACTACACCAGTGACAAATGTTTCACATCCTTTAAAAGTGACGATTTCAGCAAAACAACAGCTCATAAACTCACACAGTGATAGCAACAAGCAATTTATTGAAATAAAAAATAATTTAAAAAACATCTTGTTTCCATGCTCCACTGAAACCAATATCTGTAATCAGGAGCAGAAGAAAGTCAAGTCAGCCTAATTACAGGCCGTGTAATGAACCACCTGCTGTGAGACTGTGTCTCTGAATGTTTATGAAGTGGGCCAGAAATGCTGCGCACTCATATTGTACATACCTACACACAAACACAATCTCTCTCTCACACACACATCCTGTTTTACACAAATTGCACTCATGGAATTTTAATTTTAAGACATTTTAGTGCAGTAGAGAAAATAGCAAAGTGCATACATGGAACACAGACACACACAGACACACACACAGATCTGGCTGAACACAAATTTCCCCAAAATAAACAGTGAGGTGACTGATAACTGAAGAGCAAATACTTGTCAGTGTCCCCCCGCTGTGACCGGTATTAACACAATGTTTCTGCTGTCGATGCAGATCACACATGTCTTTGCACATTCTGACAAACAAACGTCCTGCTATACACAAATGCACAAACACACACACTGATCCCACTGCGCACAAATTATCCTAAAATAAACTGAAATGATTAATATTAAAGAGCAAATATCCATCCATGCCAACTGCGACCAGCCTCACACAGATACACACAACACACACAGACATACACACACATGCACACGCTACAGTATAACTGCCCATCTAACCTTTTATCTCCAGATGATGAATGGAGGTTATGAAGGATTCTGCCTTAGACAACGTTGCCAATTTTCTCCTTCCATGGCTTTCAAATTCTAACAGATATTTTTCTGAACTTTCAATTCATCATCCTGGACACTGTCCACTCAACCGGCAGAGCTGAGCACAAAGGCCAGATCCATTCTCGCACATGCACACAGACACACACATGAAATTACACTTACATGCGCGTGCACACACACACACACACACACACACACACACACACACACACACACACACACACACACACACACACACCAGGCTAACACTGAAGAACACATACACATACAGTAGATAGAGACATAAGTTTGGCTGCCTTATTTTGCCTGCAACAACTAAGATGGAAAGACTGATTCCTTTAACTTATCTGGTTCTTCAAAGGTGACAGTGGAGAAGTCTTTCAGGACCATTGTTTTTTTTTTTTACATCATATTTGTAGACAACAGCAGCTGCTTGTGAGCTGATTTAGTTTAAAGTTCAAATGACATAACCCATTCTTCTTCGTGGGTACAAGAGTGTGAATTGTGTGAATGTCAGTGTCACCAAATCTAAAAAGGTGCAATTCTCAAATGGTTCTATTTGAAAACAGATGTTGTCATATCATCTGCAATGAAACAGATGTTAAAGGCCTCAACACATTCAAACTGGGTTGTAAATATTTAATGTTACTCTGAAAAATATGTCACTGGGATCAAAACTACCATTCAATCCAATTTATGTACTATAATATAGTGGTATTGTTTATTAAGACATGCACATACAATTTCCAACATCTTTTGTTCTATGTCTGTGTGTGTGTGTGTTTACAAAATCACATGTACAAAATTATAATGAGAAGCTAAAACTGAACATGTATATCAATAGCTGATGAGTTCTGAAGCAAATAAAAATGGCAAATATATAGCGTGTGAGATAAGATCAGTGAGGAAAATTCAATAAATCGTAAGATGATTGATTTATGATTTATGATTTATTTATTCAATTGAGGTTAGGTTTACTTGCAGGTAGTCAGAAGAAAAGCTACCCACATATGAACAGAAACTTTCAAACTCACATACAAACACACACAATGGGGATCTCTTGCCCACAACCATTTGCTAGCCTTGTGTTTATGTCCTTGCCTACAGCCATATCAGTTTCACCAGCTGAGCTTCACAGAGATGACAATCCTATAGAAATGTGCGAGTGTGTATGTGTGTGTGTGTGTGTGTGTGTGCATGTGTGTTTGTAGAAAGAGGCAGAGGCAGAGAAACAGTCAAGTAAACAGACCTGTTTTCAAGGCTCTGAAACCCCTTGTGAGGAATGTTCAGAGTGAGTGAGAAAACTTCACCATACTTTTGGATAAAGATTGACCAGCCGGTACTGTAGTAACAGCACAAAAATAACCTTCTGAAATTCCATGCTGCTCACTACAGGTGCAGTAGCAGTCGACTCAAACATATTATACAGTCAGGAACAACATATACAGTAGTTCTGCCCTAAAAAAAGGAGAATTGTGTTCATACCCAGCTGTCTCTGGGAAATTGTAGATTGTTTTTAGTTGGCACTTGTTCTTAGTAATGTGTAGCTATTTTCAGTCAACTTGAGTGATCAAACTCAGATAAAAAACCCCCCAAAACAATCTGTCAGGATGTCTAAGTGAGCAACTCCTTTTAATGTTGTAATTTGTGCCTCAGGGAACCTCTGTGACTCCACCATATCTACTTCCTAACCCTTGGACATGTTATGGTTTATTCATTGCATCAGATATGAATAAAAAAAACATCACCCTGATATACAAGTGACTTCGCAATATAATATGACTAGCATGTTAGCAAATAATTACCTACTTACACATTAAGCATAAAATATACACAAGCAAAGCTCAATGTGCATCATTTATTTGATAAGACTCTAATTTTCTCTTTACTAGCTCTCTTTACACTGCATCTTAATACTAGTAAGTACAGTACTGAAAGTACTGATAATCCAGTGGTATGAGATGTATCTACTGTAAACAATATATTTATGCCAATGTAGGCTGAGAGACATTTTGAGAATTAGAAATCACAGGGAGAGGAGCCAAGGACATCCAATAAGCAAAGAGTGTAAGAAAACTGACAAGAGTACGGCGGAGAGGAGCCCAAAAGATCACAAGAGGTTAAAGGCGAGTAAAGAAAGTGAGGCAGTCAGGCAAACAGCTTTCAGTCAGTCAGCGCATGGCCACATAAAGGGCAATTGGGTATTCTTTAGTTGTGTTACATGACTACAGCTCAGGCTATTAGCTGCTCTGCTGATCAATGTTTTAACCTGTGACTAGCCGGATCAATACCGATGGATGTTTAAGGCTGATAAACTGATAGACTGGTTTCAATGAGAGACATAAATGTTACTGGAAGAGTTACTTGATATTAATGTCACACTGTGGGAACATCTCAGGAATTTACAAACCTATAAAATCATTCACATAGTTAAAATTGGAAATGGTGCACTCACTGCGCTAACAAAATATTTGTATTTTAGGCATTTAATTGTAAATGCACAATTCTCCACAGTCAGACATACTGTGTGACGACTAACAAGATGTAGAATCAGTGTGTTAAGACATGTCCTTGCTAATGATCATGTAAATATAAAATAAGAGTGTGAGAGAGGGGATATGATTCAATGACACAAGCCAGTTCTCTTGAAGAGAACTGCCTTGTGGATGGAGGACAGAGAGTGGCTTTGCTGCTTTTGTGAGAGTGAAGAGTCCGCTTGAAAAATGATCAGGTCAGTGAAGTAAAGAAAGAACTGAAGTAGCTCATACAGAAAGAGTGACGAGGACATGCAGGCTATGTCCTGAATTATCTGGTCCTACTTCACTGTCATCCATTTTAACAGAGAGAGATGAGTGCAATCTAGATTATACATGTACAGTGGGAGGCTTCTCCATACATTATTCCTACTGTTTAATGTATAATTGATTAGATTACACAGTCAACATACAATTGCCAGTTTCAGTCACATAATTACTGTCTTAAAATAAGGCAAGCATATCTTTCATCTGTCTTTTCAATGCATGCATTTCAAGAACTAGGCAATCACATACCTTTTTTAGTTCTCAGCTGTTTTTATATGAACCCACCAACTCTCTCTTCATGGGTTGTTGCATTTAAATAACTCTCAATCGCTTCTCAGACTGCAAACTGATGTTTTCATTCTTTCCTCTACATTCATGCCACTAGCGGACAAATATATATGTCCTTTGTGTAACATTGCTGATTACACATGTCTCTAAGATTTAATAAATAGCCTAATTAAAGTTATTCTATTCATTTATTTTGTTGTCTTCTGGCTCTGTATATCCATAAATCTATTAACAGTGAGAGAGGAAGCCATAATAGGTGATGAGAAGGGAAATTGCACATAACAGCATCAGATTAAATCAAGTGAATGAGATTTTCCTGGTAATAAGAATGAGTTACAGAGTGAAGATGAAAAATGGATGAAGTGGGATACATTTGAATTAATAGAGCTCTACTGTACATGACACAAGTCATTTCTGTCCATTAAGTAAAGCAGTGATCAGTTTAGTAAATGTGCTTTCTGCTCATATCATAATTTTCTTCCAGCTAGCACAGGTCATGTATACACACACAAACACATACACATACACACATATACATACAGTACACCTTCATACATTCATACAGATAAGAACAGGTGCATGAGAACATGCACGCACATACACTCGCTCATACACACATCCACACAAATACCATGTCAAGCTGAATAAAGTGCAATGACAGCTGGATAAAATTGCACCTATAAATCATTTGTCAGACTGGTCTAAATTCTATCTGCCAGCCATACATGCAGTCAAATTTGTCCCCATAGCCACACACACACACACACACATATACACCCACATTCATATTCCTGGATGGATCTGTTCGTTATATTGGGCCTACCACACTGACAAATTCTCTCTCATAAACACATGAACTCAAAGCTCTATGGTAACACTTAACAATAAGGGTACATTGATTAACATTAGTTAATGCAGTAATAAGCATTAACTAACAGTTAATTAACAGTTAACTAATGTGTTTAGTAATAATTATTAGTAATAGTAATAATTGTAATTTAGTAATAATTTACTAATGGTGTTCATGTTAACTAAGGTATTGATTCATATTGATTGATTCATAACTAACAGTTAATTAATACAATAATAAACATTAAGTAACTGTCAACAAATGTCTCTTGTTAACATTTATTAAGAGTTTACATGTCAATTAAGGCGCTAACTGATATTATTAAATGGTTCATAATGATGGTAATTAACATGTATGTCATGAAGTTAACTGTTTTTTTGAAATCTTTAGTTAAAGATAATGATTGTCCACTTACTTGTCCATCCTCCAACTCATGACTTATTTTTGGTAAAGGTTGAGATCAGTGGGCACACTCCATGGTCTTCATGTAGAGGTCTTCATGTAGTTTGCTTGTTCCTTTATCTTCATGTAGACGTTCCTTAACTTATAGCCTAACCTGTAAATTTTTGTTCATGTTATACTATATAAGCATTACTTACCCATTAATTGGCCATTAATGAATGCTCTTTGTGACCATTGTTGTAAAGTTGAAAACATGCATCCCTTAAGTAATGCTTCCTAAATACATCAGAGTGCTGAATAAGCATTACTTAACCGTAACTAACCATTTATTAATTCCGTTATTGTAAAGTTGAAAATATATATGTTTTCAACTTAAAGGACCAATGTATAAGATTTAGTGGCATCTAGCAGTGAGGTTGTACACACACAGGTTACACACATTGCAACCAACTGAATACCTCTCCTCTTTCAAACATGTAGGGAACCTATGGTGGCCATGAAACTTGTGAAAAACACGGAAGGCCCTCTCTAGAGCCAGTGTTTGGCTTGTCCATTCTGGGCTACTGTAGAAACACAGCACTGCAACATGGTGGGCTCTGTGGAAGAGGACCTACTCCCTATGTAGATATAAAGGGTTCATTCTAAAGTAATGAAAACACAATTCTTATTTTCTTGAGATTATATACACACTTATGAATGTTACTTTCCATTTCTGCCAAGTGCATCCCTTCATAAATGTATAAGATACATTACCTAACCATAACTAACAATTTATTAATACTCTTTGTAACCCTTATCATGAAGTTGAAAACATGTATCCCTTAAGTAACACTTCATAAATGCATAAGAGTGCTGAAAAAGCAGAACTTAACCATAATTAACCATGCATTAATGCTCTTTGTGAACCTTGTACAGTTGAAATAATCACACAGCTATTAAACATTAGTGAAACATTTCCAACTGGAAATCAATTCATCATGACAACCGTCTGTTATCAACACGATTCATTCCAAATTCAAAAAGATGAAGACTTTATGCTACATGTTGAAAGAAAATGCAAAAGTAATGTTTAATCCCATGGTATTACAAAGTCCTTACCACATCCTTTCATCAAAATGGATGGTTTCCTTTCCCATGCAATATAGACAAACTTGTACCATATGGTCCATAGTGTTACTGACTAAAACATGACATTTTATTGAATAAGTCCCAGTGGTGAAACATTATGACAGAAACCTGGAAGTGGTGTAGCCAGCTGCTTTGGATCCCATTCTACAGGACTGACACAATGAATAAGGAGATGATCATCACATACCAATTTATCCTTCCCAGATAGAGAGATATTTAAAGGGCCAGTATGTAAGATTTAGTGGCATCTAGTGGAGCGGACTTTACAATAAGGATCACAAAGAGCATTAATAAATTGTTAATTATGATTAAGTAATGCTTATTCAGCATCCTTATGCATTTATGAAGTATTACTTATGGGATACATTTTTTCAACAACAATAAGGGTTACAAAGAGCATTAATTAATAGTGAAACTATATTCATGAAACACTGGATGAAGAACAAGCATATTGAATGTCTAGTTAATAATATTATCATTATAACAAAATACTATATATATAAATGTTGCTTGGCCAAATCCCCCCATTGCGGAATGCACTAAAAAATGTATTTTCTCTATTAAACAAATGTATAAAAAGGGTCACAAGCGCCCAAGCCAGGAAACTCTAGCCCCTTTACACAGCCTGTTCAAGGCAGGAATACTGCGCCTGTAATCTGCTTTGCTGTTCTGTATAAAAGGTACAGGCACGGAGTGGAGGGGCAGAGTTGCTCCGCCAATAAGCTGGCTACAGAGAGAGTCACAGAGCCGGATCGACTGTATGTGTAAAAGGGACAGCAGGCACAGTGGGACAGCTGACGTTGTTATGTTAGCCCGTATTCAGACCAAATCAGGTGGTGTGGCGTACAGCTGCAGGGTTGAGCGGAGGTGTGTGGGCGTGTTTGTGCTTTAGAACGTAACTGCTGTGAAACAATCAGAAAATAATGCTTTATTGATTTGATTCACTTCCTCACTAGCAGCTCTCCCTCTCTTCATTCACTCTCTAGCTCACTCTACCACAGCTGCTCTCTCTCTCTTTTTCTCTCGTCTTTTTTAAAATGAGTTGGGAAGCCAACAGAAAAGTATAACTTTACTTTTAACGTTATCATACAAAGAGAAATGTCCTCCCCTCATCCGAGTAACATCTTTGTACTCCCTCACAGCGGAGTTTACAGCTATGATCAGTCTGATCTCCTTCACGCCTCTGAATCTGGAACACCAGCATGCTATGTAAAAGCACACACGGAGGCGGTTTTATGCCAGCTTTGTGTGGTTCAGTGTAAAAAAGCAAAGGTAGCTTAAAGGTGGATCCTCTTTACAGCCATAATGCAGGTTCTCGGTGTAAAAGAGGCTTCTGTATACTTATGTCTGAATATAATCTATTCTTGCCCCGTGCTCAGCTCCTTATTTTATTTAATTATTATCTTAATGGCTCAACTTTCTTTACTTGTATATTCCCTCTGTTTTCTACCGTTACTGCAACATTTCAGGCAGCGACAGCAGGCGGTGTCTGTTCAATCTGCTCTGCTCTGCTCTGCTCTGCCATGGATGTATTATAAGAGCTGGATACGGGACCGAAAATGTTACCTATTCAGTCCAATAAGAATTTCTCATCTTACACATATGCCAAAAAAGTTTGTAGTTTTCAGGTTTACTTCAAGTTTACTGTGGCCTACTAAACATGCACAATAGTGTTTCTCCTGCTGGCCCTGCCTCCAGGGTCTCGCTTGGCCCATAGACTATACAATATGATGACGTCACAGATTTTTAAATCGTTTTTCTCAGCTCGAGGAAAGTTTTACAAATATAAAACCTTCATGGATCAACAATTCATAATAGAAAGAGTCATAATTGACCTTGTTTGCAGTAGGAGGTGTCCTGTCAACAGTTTTACAGACCGTAGGGGAATTTTTTCGCTGCAATACCACAAGTGACCACTGGGGAAAATTGGAAGCAAGGCTGAGTGGCAGCGCTATATCCAGCTCTTATAATACATCCATGTGCTTTGCTCAAACTCCCGGAAATTCTTCAGCACAATCATGATGGAAAGATTGTGCCAAAAGTCACGTGATATTTTTTGTCTTTATAGGATATATTTTTTTGTACTTGTAAGACATACTGTATTTGTTTCTGAAGCATGATGTATTAGAAATATGTTGTGTATTTGTTTGATAGGTATGTTTTGTAGTTGCAAACCACACTGTGTTTGTTAGTCAATTGTAGGACATTTGTAAAAACATGTTTTGGTTGTTAAGTTTTGGCAGGAAATTAGCTCCATACATGTTTTATGGAATAAAAATCATCTGGAGGGTTGAGACACTGACATCCTCAGGACACATTGGACAAACAGTTCACTCATTTTCATGAAAAGTCATAATATAATTAAAACTTCTCCCTCCTCAATGAAACCCCTCAGGACCATTTTTTCTGAATTTCTTCTCTGTAATGCTTGAAGCTTCACATTTTTTAATTGTGATAAAGGTTAAGCTGTGGCTGCACTGAAAAACTGAAGCACAACCGTAAGAATCAGACACTTAGAGCACAGTCATGGCTGTTGATATAGCAGTTTTGTAGGTGTGAAGCCAAAACCAAAAAATGGAAAAATAAAAATCATAATTACAGAAATGGTTAGTGCATGTTACCGTGTAGAGGCTCATACAGACAACAGATGTTTTTATTGTGTGGCTAATTTATATTTAAAAATAACTCATGGAAAATATAATGAACTTCAAACCTTCAATATGTCCAGAAAATGTATTAAAAAGAGACATCATCTGCCCATGTCAGCACATTTGGTCTTCTATATTTGCACTTAATTCTGCACATCCCAGACAAGTTTCCTCTTGGGGGAAACGCTTTAGGACTTTCCATTACTACATTATTTACTGTATTACAGAATTCTTATTATTGCACATAATGATGATGGGACATGATGGTTACCAGCCCCTAACGCACCCTCTGATAAGCTAGGATAATACAATATTGCTAATCCCATCCTGTTAACATGTGCATAGGGGTAATTTGCAAGCATAAGCTGAAATACTAAAAGTCCCACTTCTACACTTCCACTGACTGCAATTTGTGTTTTCCACCTTGATACACAAAATTAGAGCCCTCTCTCTCTCTCTCTATCTCTCTCTCCCTCTCACACACATACACACAAGCACACACCCAAATTGTCACAGCATGACACTAATTTCTTTGTACAGATAAGTCAATCAATCAAAATGTGACTCCTATCACTCCTGAAATGGAAAATATTTAAACACAAAGCAAAAATCAAGAGAAAAATAGAGAAACACAGCCACACTTTTTTAGGTAATTTATGTATGACAAAGACCTGTGTATTTTTGATCTCACTTCTCCTATCGCAAACATATTCTCATTTAAAACTGTAGGAAATCAGAAGGTGGTGTACGTCTTTCTGGTGACATTTGTCACTGAGAAAAGCGGAGCGATCAGGCCCGGGTGCTTTGGCTGGGGGCCCTGCCATCCATCATGGAGACCGGGTGGTAAATGGCTTATGTAATTCTGTTTCAGATGAATGACCGTGGAAGGGAGTGTCACCACTAACATTATTGTGATCTATACAGTAGCAATGAGAGAGGGAGGAAGAGTAAGAGAGAAAGAGAGAGAGATCCTCTCAGGCTCTTGGATAGAGAACATGAGACACTTGCTGATTGAAAGTGGATGCATGAAATTCTGATTGAGGTTGAACCGTCGTACTGTATAGGAAATCTGCATTAAAAATACAAAAATATATTCTCATGAATGTATGTGAGGCAATAAATCAATTGAAACAGTAGAAATTTAATAACAGAATATTTTTTGAAGACAATGACACTTAAAAGAGGCTCATGGGGATGAAATAATGTTGTCAATAAATGATTTAATAGAAAGAAGAAATGTGTTTTCCACTAACTTAATTACAAAACTATGTGCACATCGTGGAGCATTAGAGGAAAGCTCAGACACTTTGTGTTTTAAGGTTCTTATATATCAAGGATAAATATTTTATTTCTGTACCATTTTTACTTGGAAAAATGTATGTATATTTCATTATATACATGCATCTGACAAAAAAATTGAATACTACTGTAAATACAGGAACAAAGCTGTCTGGCAGATGCATTGACTCTATAGCTTGAAACCATTAAATAAATTAGCTACATGGTGGTTGTGACACAATCTTGCTTTTTGGAACGTATTCAAACTGTTACAGATGTTGGTCTCAGGTGCCAAGTGGTGTTGTACAGATAACTTTCTGGAGTTATTATAACTTGAAATGTATTTTTTGTTTTGTGTTGTGTGCCACCTAGCTCAACGAAAGAGGAAGCTGTCCCCTCCAACAAGTCATCCAAATTAAACAACAAAATATGTCATTGGTAAATGCATGTTAGAACGACATATACAAGCAGTTTCTGATCTGACACCCCTAGTGGCAGTTATCTGCGCCTTCCAAATCCATTTCAAATCACTGTTGAAAAAAAAAAAGATTTTATGATATGACAACCTCTAATTTAAACTGAATGGACAAAGAGGGAAAGTGAAGACCTATAGTTCTGTATAAACCAAATTGTTACAGAGGCTGAATTGAATTATCCAGTCCAGACCTGATTCACCACTGTTGGATCCTAGAAGAATCCAAGATGTCCATTACATTGGTCTTCCATCACTAGAGCTGGTTATCTACATGGGATTTAGAAACTTTATCTTCCTTTTTTATCTTGGGCTTTGGCTTTATTTTGTGTGAGTTGCATCTTCATGTTTATGAGAGAATAAGAACAGAAAAGAAGGACAGATGAAAGAGAAATAGAAAATGATGTTCACTTTCTTTTTAAGTGGTGTTATCAAGAAAATGGCACCATTTACAGTTCAGAGATGGAACAAGAGGAACTCAAAGGAAGAATTGACACGACTGGTCTGTTAATTATCCTGTGGTCAGTGATTGACAGTGCTCAACTGGTTTTTTCGTCTCTCAACTTTCGTTCTTTATTCTTCTTTCTTAACACAGTTGACTTAAAGACAGGAGGTAGGCTTATACAAAATTAGGCAGAAAGAGGGATGCAGACTTTTCCTGTGTCCATGTGTTTTGTGTATTTTTATTGTACCTCAACACCTCCTTTGTTGTCCAAAAACTGTTGAAAACACGTCAATGAGCCACATTATTGCACTGGGTGACATGTTTCTTTGCCTCAAGTGAAGTCAAGAAGTTGGAATATGTAGCAGGATATGTAGCACAACAAGCTAACGTAAAAGTAAATGGAACTGCATTCCTGTGCATGTGCAGTGGCATCTGCCTTACGCTGAACTACTCACTGGAGACTGAAAACACTGAAAACACGTTTCTAAACAAACTATCATACCCATAGTCTTCATTAGAAAAAAAAACATGTCACCCAGTGCTACAGTGTGGCTCACTGACTTGTTTTCACTAGTTTTTAGACCACTATGGAGATGTTGAAGTACAATAAAAATATACAAATCACATCTGTGTGCAATACAGGAAGAAAGGTCTGCATCCCTCTTTCTGCCAACGGAGGTCTATGGCACAGAGGAATACATTATATCAGACTTTGGATACACATACAATATGTATAAGTATGATCAACTCATTTTTGGTTTGGCTCTGTACATGAGATTTGTTGACAATAAGAAAAATATAGAAAATCACCAGCCATATCTTTTAAATAATGTTTGTGTGTGTGTGTGTGTGTGTGAGAGAGAGTGTCACCGACCCTTGCTACAGGGGTCAGTGACATATCATCATCAGAGGTGTGCTTATGTTTATGTATAAATCATGAAAGGTAATGGGGGGTTTGGTTACATACAGTATATGTGTGTGCATGTATGTCTTGCATTTACGGCAGTCACTTGACACAGTCAAATATATTTGACTGCATCTGCATCTATCGAATAGAGAACATTGTCTTGTCTCTCCACAAAATATTGTGACCCACATTATCCAGATGGTGTTGATTCACATCAGTAAGCTCAGCTTTTGAGCTTCACAGCCAGATCCTTGAGATTCTATCTAAGATCTACAGACTGAGACTCAGTGGAAGAGCCAGGCGGGATTTAGACAGCACAGAAAATCTGGGCCTGTGTGTGCAAAGCCTCTAAGAACTAAGGGACTCACTCAGGATCACTAGCGAGGTCACATTAACATGTGAACTCCTGTACGAATTTTTTTGAGACAGTGTGGTGGTGCAATTTCACGAAGTCATGACAAATTATACTTTGCCTGTACCTATTTCTTTTTTTTACAGAACAATATTTAATCTTTAGTGATTCCATCACATTGATCAGTTCCTATCGCTGATTAGAAACTTCATTTCAGAGGTAGTCCATGTATTATCAGTCTTTGACTTCAAAGATATGCAGAAAAATCACTTATGTCCCACATTACTTGATGATATTGGTATATAATATATGATATTCTTCTGCATGAATACAGGCTCAGATCTTAAGAGTGTCCTGCTTTGAAAGAGCGTGTTGTCTTCTTCACTACTGCGAGGACAAAGAGAGAAGTCAGAGTAAGGCAGGGAATTTTCAAAAGCATTTTTTTTCTCAAATGCATTCAGAGATATTTGCTCACAGCTGATTCGATATCTGAAATGAAATCCTTTGAAATCTTTTTCTCTAACTTAGGATAGATTGGTTCAAAGAAGCCTTATAGGCATCAGTCAACAAACAGCTCATACCTATGGATGTCATTGCAGTAAAATGTAATATTCCTCCCTGTATGAGTAGACCTGTTTATATTTCTTCTTGTCTCTTCCATCTTTCCTTTAATATGCTTGTATTTACCATTTATCATGTTCCCATCCTTTCCATTTTTTAGTTTTCCTTCTTTTTTATATCCTGTTATGTTAGCTTTTTTTAATTTAACTTATGGCTACTTTTCTTACTTTTCCCACCTTCTGTCTCATCACACCTCTATTTTTCTCTCTCTTCATTCTCTCCTCTCAATCTTTTTTTTCATTTTTCATCTTCTGGCCTGGATTTCTAGTGACAGATGGAGTCGCAGTGGCATCATTCAGGTAAAAATGACTGGGATTGACAGGCCCACTGAGGACACACTGGGCAAGTACAGCACCAGTCTTGCATGCTGTCTCTCTCTCTCACACACACAGACACACACACACGCACACACACACACTCACACACACACACACACACACACACACACACACACACAGCTTGTTATGTTACCAAAGCTTTCTCTTACTTCTTGAGTGTAATTTATGCAGAATAATTACTGTTCTTCTTTAGAAATGATTAATTTGTTTTCCTAAAAAGCCCACTCAGGTGTGCGTTGTGAGAAAAAAGACAGAATGAAACCTTTAAAATGTTTGAATCTACTTATTTATGACATTTGTCAGCTCCAAGGCGCAGCCATATAGATTAGAGATTTCTTTAGACTTGTAAGTATACAATTCACATAACAAATTTAGCCTTGAGCTCCTTTGCTAATGAAAATATCTTGCTACTATAGTGACAAAAAGCCCACTTCTCATTGTTAAGGTCCCTGTGCAATTATGAAACTGATGGAATATCAAGTGCTTTTTGTATCAGAAGTTTTATTTCCTTCTTATATGTACAAATGAACTTAAACTTGGCTTCTCAGCTAAGTCTTTAAACAACTCCTGACAGCCTCGGCACACTGACTACAGGGGTGCAGAGGTGGTGCAGGGATTAGGATTTCATGCAACACTGGAGATACTGTTATTGTACCTCCATTTTTCGCGTTCTAGTCCACGCCATTTGCCATGTTTGCGAGGTAGGAAATCATTGACGATTCTCTCACTTGTTGCTGCACTGCCGACCCCTACTGGTTGGTTGACGCATCTGCAGGGTCAGTGGTGGAACAGCACAAAATAGCTTCAGCCTCCGGCCTCAATGGTGACAACACCATGTGTCATGGAGATAACACATTTTTTCATATATACTTGAATTTCGGCTGAAGTATAAGCACTCAAGAATGTCCCAATATATCCATTTGTATCATTGGCCAGTGAGCAACTGCACAGGAGTAGTTAATGAGCTACTCATGGGCACTTAAACAGCAAGCAGAGAACATCAATTATTCACTTCCAACCATGGATGTATAAAGAGAACTGGATACAGGAAGAGCGCCAGGCTTTGAAGCCAATTTGACATAGCGGCCAAACCGTGTAATTACAACGTCAAGTGATGCACATTGGCCCAAAAAGACTTTTTCTCATAGACTTATATTGTGAAAGAGACATCCGTAAATCAGCGAATACATTTTTTTGAGCATCACAACCCCTGCGAAATGACTCATCTCGCTATTGAACCCGATCACATTTCAAAAGCTTAGAAGAGCTGTATGATTGATGTTTTATCCCCATTCAAGTTAGCCGGAGGGCTAAACCGGAAGTAGCCGGCTCGGCCAGCGAAAGTCACTAGTGCGCATGCTCTATGGGACGCACAATGTGGAAGATCCGGGTACTTTCATACCCGGAAGAGCAACTTTCATAGGAATGAATGGGGCCCCGCCTCCGACACTGTATCCAGTTCTCTTTATACATCCATGCTTCCCACTGCAACATTTCTCGGCCATTGCTGAGAAAATTGCTTCGTGCCACAAATGCTACCATAGAAAAGCAATTTTAATGGGGATGTATTATGCTTTCCCTTATTTTCAGACATATATATATTGTCACAATGTCAGATGTTCATGTTAAAAGTGGCCGATGTGTCAAATAAGGAGGTAAATGTATATAGCAGTAATCCCTTTGAGTAAAAAGTACCAGCTTCAGACTGCTCTGAAAGCTTGGTGTCCAACGGTTTTTTCTACTTTCGCCCGAGCTGACATCAGTTCATGATGGATTTCTTTATATGGACATCTGCTATGTGCACAGCGCGTGAGTTCGCTGCTCTGCTCCGGGAGTAGTTACGCCAAGCCACAATGCCATTACACAGCACAGCAAAGTAAAATAAGTAGTTTACCTGTTGGAGGTGTGCTGGCTGTCTGCAGCTCTTCGTAAAACATCTCACTGTGGCTGTTTCTGCTTGTACTCTTCCTCCCTGCGTTTTTTCTAACTGATCCGCTGAACAAATAACTCCATATGTTGTTGTTTTGACCGGTTTTTAGCGCCGCTAACGAAGCTCTGCTAATTAGGTGAGGAACACATTTTTACTTCCTGTAAATTCTTCACAATAAAAGTCTGCCATTAGTTAGTCATTGAAAAGCTTTTAATTTGAAACAGTAAAGCAGGAAATGTTTGGTTTGCATTGACGTTACAGTTACACAACTCTGATACGTAAAGCTGACCAATCAGAACAGAGTGGGCTCATCGGGAGGGGGGCCTTAAAGAGACAGGAGCTAAAACGGAGTGTAAGAGAAACTGTATATTTAGGGGCTGCATAAAGGGCCAGTATGAGATAAATAAGGAGTTTGTTATTTATAGCTGGAATGAGCATAATAGATCCTCTTTAAGGAATAATACACTAACAGAAAAACTTTTCACACCTTAATTTTTGAAATGTCTGGTTCCCTCCTAGGTGTTTATTTTGGATTCATCTCTCACACTGGCAACAAGATTTAAACAATACATGCTGTTGTCTTGGCTCACCGTTTATACTATATCTGCAAAAATTGTGTCTTCATGTATTACTTATTTCAGGGCTGTTGTACTGGATTGCTTACTGTGTGTGTCCCTCCCTATACATCATGTATCTTATTTTGTTTAAAATTGGATGCCTTGCATTTCTTCCACAATATGTCATGTTGAATTTGCTTTAAAAAACAGCTTTAGTTTAGGTCATCATTTTCACACCAGCACCATCTCTCTATTCTGGTGTCTCTGTGATGAAGTACTAAGGATAGCAACTCTCACCCCCTACTGCTGCCCCATCTGGCCCCTCAGTGTAACTCTCGACCACAGTCGCTGCAGACGCTGCGACCCAATCACCTCTGCCCGGGGTTCTCATAACAGCCATGGCAACCAATTTGTCAGCTGGCCAACCAGCCAGTCGTTACAATGCAGTGAATATGTTTGCATATGCTGATTACATTGTTCTTGTTCACTAACAGAATTTCAAATTTGTACACTGGAAATTCTACATCAAAACCTAAGAACAGATACTGAATCGAACCGCGTCCATCATTTAGATAAATTCTATATTTTACACAGTGACTGACATGAGCAGGACATTCCAGCTCAGTGCTGAGCACCTGTGTTGGTATTCCACTTGAATGGAGTTAGTTGTTAATCCGACAGTCTTTTCTCTGTTGAGTCAGATTACTGTGCTGTCATCAGAGTTTCATGGGGAGAGGCCATCTGCTCAGACAGATCTTACAAGGTGGCTGTGGGATGTTACTGAACACTCTAGGGTGGAGCACACTGCAGGATCCTGTAAAAACCATGGATCTGAAGATTTAATCTTAACAGTTTCTCTAACTTTCATAACCCAAAACCTGGGCTGTAAAATTGAAAATGCATTGTAAAATGTCAAGCTGGATAGCTGTTAATGGGAAAAGCTTTCACTGAGCTTTTCTCAATTCACTGAAGGTGATTGTTTGAGGTCTTTTTTTTTAAAAGCTTTTTTTATATGAGTAAATGTATGTGCTGATATGTAAATGGTAAATGGATTGGATTCATACAGCACTTCTAGGCGCTTTACAGTTTAAGGGGGTTTGATGTCTTGCTCAAGGACGCTTTGATGTATGGACAGGAGGAGCTGGGGTTCAAACCATCAATGTTGCAGTTAGTGGATGACCCGCTCTACCTGCTGAGCCACAGCAGCATAATAGGGTTTTAACTTACAAGTATTCAGTTTTCCAAAATTAACAAGAGTTTGTCCAAATTACAGAAATGTACATATTTTGTGGTTACTTTATGCAGTGTGCAAAGTAACATTTTTTCCCCACTAGCCCACTTGGCCATCGGGGAATATCTTGTATATTTTCTCTGGCCTAGCAGCCAAAAAATGAAAATAACTCTTTTAATTTATTTATTGTATACATACATAAAACATACAACAGTGAAATTCACTTTACATTTGGTTGTTTTTCTTTAGTTATGGATATGTAATGTTGATATTACATAAATATGCAAAATGCAAAATTAGTATAAACGTAGGTTTCTCAATACTTTGTGTAAACCTAGAGAGTATGGAATACATAGGGAGAAGAAAAACATAATTTATTTAACATTTCAGCAAGTATGGATGACCTTGATAATAAACTTGTGTCAAGAACTGAGACAATGCTGAGAGATCTGCAGAAATGTACTCGTTAAAACTGAGCAGTGAGAAAAAGAGCATAATGGCATTTAATTGTGTGCGTGTTCACTCCAAGCTCCTTCTGTCTGCTTCCGTGAGCCACCTGTCCACTACAGGCATGGAGTTGAACTGTAAGGAATGAATGAAAAGGAAAATGCAGAGGAGAAAAATGAAACAGAAATTAAGAGCGCCTGTCTCCACAGTAAATCATCTGTTGAGTGTTTGATGGCTATTTATTTGTGCTTTAGAACGTAACTGTAGTGAAACAATCAGAAAATAACGTTTTATTTCTCTCATTCACTGCTTTGTTCTCTCTACCGCCGCTCCCTCTCCTCGCTTGACCGCCACTGCTATCAGCTCACTAAAACTCTCTCTCTCCCTCTTTCTCTTTTCCTCTCATCTTTTTTTTTTTTAATGAGTCAGGAAGCCGATCGCAAAGCCTAACTTTTAACGTTATCAACCAGAGAGAAATGTCCTCCCCTCATCCTAAACTGTATACCCATTACTCTGATTGGCAGTCACTAGCCTAATGATTGGCCAATCAACTTGCCCTACATAAACTTTTACTGGCCCCAAGCCATCAGGGAATTGGGCCATTGGGCCATTGGTTATATCGGATCCTGCAATGTGCTTTGCATGACTAATCTATCCATGACATTCATTTGTATCCACATTTTCAAAAAAAACCTTCAATGCAAAAATGACTTTTTGTAACAAAAGAATATTTGTCAACCCTGTTTCATAAATACAATTAATAAAACTAATTTGCATTACTGAATACATCTGCTGTCCAGATTATGTTTTTACCAACATAAGGAAGAACAATTACATTTATATATACATAACAATGACACTTGATGTTCTTGATTGGGAAGAAACATTGCCAGTTAACAGAATCCAGGCAGAAATTATGTTTCCTCCCAAATGCTTTTGGCAAAGCAAACTAGTAGGATATAAAAATAATTTGTTTGAGATAAGTTAGTGTATACATGCAACACTCCCACCAGTGTAAAAACTCTTCAAAGCTGTAGTTAAAAATAACTTGTTCCTCATCAGCTTGTCGAGTCAAAAAATAGTTAAACATGTCTTACACGCTTGTAGCCTCTGATCAGGCAAGAATACCTTCATCAGCAGTTCATAATAACCATCTGCTTAGAACTTATAGGACTGATAGGGCGATACAAATACTGATGACTTCTCTATAGTAATAGTTCACCATATGCTAACAGAATATGAAAACACCATGCGTGGCAAATACGATAGAGGAGTATTGCTGTGAGATAGTAATGAGGAGAATGGGACTGAAGAGGGAGAGGGGGCAATGGAATTTGGAGCGACGGGAAAAGAGAAAATGCTGACAGCATTGGAGAGAAAGACAAATTGAATGAATGTAGGCACAGGAGGGAAGATGAAAGTGTTAGGATAACGATGGAGGGAGGATAGAGGAAGGGACAAGAGGGGAGAGAGAGAGAGATGCAAAGTGACAGACAGGATGAAAGAGGGGTGAGGGAAACATGGAATCACAGGCTAAAATGGAAACGGATGGACAAAGTAATGAGGAATAACAGTGCAGCAGTGAGCAACAGCAAGCTATAGAGAAAGACAGTCCGTGAATCAAATAGAGGCAGAAGCTAAGCTCAGCTGAAATAAAAACACAAAAGGACAGAGATAGATAATGAGGAGAAGTCGGAATAAAAGGTTTGTATTCCCATTACTTGTCTGTGATGAATCATAGTCCATTTAATTGTACGATTAGTCAACACACAAACAGAGTTCCTAATGATAGTATGGTGGTCAGCCATTAGGCTTCACTGTGACAGTCTAATAGAACTTCCCATTAAAGCCAGCCCCCTTCTCACAATGGCAAACGGTTCCTTTAATTACTGGATTTCCTCTAAATATGGTGCCTGTCAGAGTCCCTAATGACTGTGACTGGAACATTATAGGGATCCATTAAAGAGGAATTGTTTTCCCTCCACTCAGGGCAAGTGCAATGCTCACATAGGGAAAACAAATTTCTCCAATAACATGAGTATATCATTATAGCACACACACACACACACACACACATACACACACACACACACACACATCACTCGCAAGGAAATCTCACTCAGTCAGTGGGACAGAGTGTAAGAACATAAGTGTATGCAATAGACATAAGAAAGGAAGGAGACTGCACATGATTAAATCTATTCATCATATTTTATCTATTTTATCAATCCAGCTCAGATCAGTATTTATACATCTTAGAAATAACTTACCTGTGCATACTGACTTGCGCTTAAACAGTTTAAATAAATTAAATGATTATGTCTTAGCAGCATTTGAATGAAATGGTGGTAGTTAACTGATGCAACCGCAAAGCCTGCATGTAATCTTATTACCATATATAGGATGTGTGTTGAAATTATGTTAACAATCACTAGAACAAATGCTTCAGAGGTACAATAAGCTCATTGGGAAACAAGGCACCTGTTTGTTTTTGTTTGTTGATACTCCCAGCAGAGACTTGTGATATAACTTAATCCTCCTCCCTCTGTACCTACTGTAAATCCTCTTATTATTATGCATATAATATAGTACAATACCACAGCCCAGATACAATAATAATACAGTAGTATCAATAAAAGTGCTGTATATTTTATTTTATTTTACTTCTCAAGAAACAGTCACCTCTACAGTTGGATTTAGTGGAAAAATATGTAGATAAAAACCCTTGCAGCCATATGGGGTGAATCAGTAATACTGTAGGTGTTATATTGCAACATTAAGGTCTATGTGCTACTGGCCATTTACACTGGGAGGCATTATTAACCTTTCTGTTACATCTTGCAGACATGGGATGAGCTAACAAACCTTTGAGGGAATACTTGCTAAATGATCGGCAAATCCAAATGTAACATTTACAAGCATTCCACCTGGATGTTAAAATATAGGTAGGTGGATAGTTAGTTGAATGTTCATTGAGCCAATGTTTATATAAAAACCAGCTGTATTGGGCCTTCACTATATTGTGGCATCATTACAATTACTGACTGTCTGCTTGTTTGTCCTGTTGTTTATACACTGTCACATGCAGTGATTATACTCAGCAGTAGACACAGGTGCTCTGGCTGGAGTCCCACCTCATTGTCTAATCATGTCTCTCTCTGCTTTGTTCTGGTTTGTGTCCCCGTCTTTGTCCATTTTAATGTTGTGCACCACCTTTTACATGCAGCCGTCCTGATGGGACAGGAGAGCTGAATTTTTGATTTGGCTCACCCATTAGATTCTTTTTCTTTTTCACTATAAGAAGTATTTTTGTATTTGTCTTTGGAATCATTTAAGTCTAACATGATGCTTACCAAGTTAAGCTAGGATAGGATAGAAGGATAGGGTAGCTATACATACTATAATTTCAAAACAGGCCAGGCACATAACTGCAAGGTCCGAGGTTCAATTCCAGCAGCGAACCTTTGATGCATGCCATAACCATAACTCTCTCCCTTCATTTCCTGTCATCTCTCTCTATTATCCTCGTATATAATAAAGGCATTAAATGCCCCCAGAAAGAAATAAATGAAATAAAAAAAAATAAATAAAACAGACAATTGACCAATTCACTAAACCTACCCTCCAATCATAGCTTAGCATCTATAACTACGCACATCAGGCCTGTCAAGCTTTGGATTTCTTCACTTGCTGAAGTGGTGTGCATGAGACTGCAATAAGAGCAATACTTGTATGGTGACCAGACATCCTTGTGTGTCTGGGATTGTCCTGGTTTCAAACTGGGTCTCCCGAGTCCAGACAAATATCTGTAAGACTAAATATTCCGGTTTTCACAATTCACTACCAAATTGTTTAGACCACAATTGAAATAATAATTATAAGAATATTATACTTGTTTTCAGCGCTCACATAGATGTTTATCATGTTCCGTCCCACTCATTATTACCTAACCATTTATAAAAACAAACAATGCACCACACTTGAATTCAACACTGATTTGTATGTATGCGTGTCAGTTAATCAATGTGTCGTTGTCAAGGCTATTGCTAGCCTATGACGCTTGCGGCTCTCTCTGACAGAACCTGTCAATATGCTAATAGTTAGCTATCATGCTGAAAAGAGAGTCAGTCTTTTCTAAAGAGCTCCAGGAGGCTTACTCCTTCCTTCACAAAGTACCCGACAATGAAAACACTGCATTCTGCACATACTGCAAGAGTACATTTTCAGTCGCGCATGGTGGAAATGCCGACATAAAAGATCATATTAAAATGGCCAAACATAAGCAGTGGTTTCCCTGAGAGAAAAAAAGAAGAAAGACTGCAAAATGTAAAGTACCTGGCAATCTTCTTAAAGGTAATTAACTTTTGTTTTCTACTGTCCTGTGTGTTAGCTAGTTACTTTTGCTTTCGATGGCTACGTAATGAGTTTGGTACTTTTCCCATTCCTACACACTGAAATACAGATTAAAAAAAAGAAACACAGCGGTGTCCATTTTATTGTTAGTTGCCAAGCATATTATCATGGATGTATTCTTGTGCTGCAAATATGACTTTATCAATTCAATTTGAAGTAAGTAATAGCACCATTAGAATAATAAACTTACTTGAGGTCCCTCACTTTGGAGGTCCATGTTGGTCATCGATCTGCTAGTCTGCCACTCCTGACACATGAAGGTGACGTTTTCTCCTCTAGCACACAGATGGGAGGCCGGTGTGCTATACGGCTACTATTATATGTAGCTATTATAGTAAAAGAAAACGTATGAACACTGGTATATACATTAACTGTCCTTTTATTCCAAAAGTAGTACAAGAAAGCAAGGGAAATACATTTCATAAAGTCCTCGAGGGCGGGAGTGGATGAACCCAGTTAAAGAGTAACCACCTATATGCAACGCTCTAAGAAGTAAAGCAGACACGCCTGCAAGGACGCAGGGATCATTTCATTGGTCAACACTGTACCTGGCATTCTATTGGTTGGGGAATTTTGACAGGGTTGTTGCTCATCTGAAAGCAGAGCAGAAATCTGAGAGCAGATGTTTCACAAGTGCACAGAAGCAGCCTAAGTGCGAGGAAAAGGGCTGAAGCTGGAGTGCAGGAAATCTGTGCAAGCAACAATATATCTAAGTGCAAGCAGTTTAAGCAGAAGCAGAGCAAATCTAAGCGCAAGCAGGGGCTATTTAAATGTGAGAGGAGGGTTTTTAGGAAAATAATTACAAAATCTGAAAGTGAAATCAATAAATCATGCTTTCAAATTGAAAGACCCCGCTCTCGAATAAAGATAGGAAAAAGCCCCATATCCTTATGGGAGCTCCTTCAACGTGAGGCTTGGCATCACTTCTGGGTAGGACAGTCTGATTCCTTCCAACTGGATAAAACCTTTTCTTTAATTTCTAAGAAAGAGGTGAGTGTTTTTTTTCAGACTTTCAGACTGGCCTTTTCACCTTTTTCAGTCGGGGTGAGAAGTGACACTGAACAGACCAAATACTGTCTCTAAAAATTCTTGATGGCTAACAAGATAACTATTAACAATTAACAGCAAAGTGTTAAAACATTTAAATGACCATTGGGTCATTTGAACTGAAGAAACAAATCAAGAAAACTCCATATTAACATAGACAGAGTCTCCCTTTGGTTTTCACTTATCTCCAGACACTGTCATAAATCTGAGAGTACAGACATGGCCGAAATTATTGGTACCCTTGTATTTTATTAAAATAATGTACCATTCTCCCTGAGCAGTGTTGAAATTAAACGATATTTTATTATCAGTGCATGTCTGTGTTTGGTTTGCAGTGGAACAAAATTTTAATTTTCATGCTTATTCTACAAAGACATTCCAAAATAGCCTGGACAAAATTATTGGTACCCTTTAGATGTTTTAAGAAATAATTGATTTGTAGTGATACTTTAAGCAGACTAAAATGTTTTAATTAGTATCACAGGTGTTTTCAATCTTATAATCACTCATGCAGCCAGTTTAAAAGGAGAAAATTATTCACTCTGTTGTTTTGTGCCACTGTGTGCATCACATTGAATGTGGAAAAACAGAAGGAAAACTAGAGAGCGGTCTGAAGACATTAGAAAAAAGATAATAGCGAAGCATGGTCAATGTAAAGGTTACAAGACCATTTCCAAAGAGCTTGATGTTCCTGTGATCACTGTTGCAAATATTATTAAGGCGTTTAAGGCCCATGGAACTGTAGCCAACATCTCTGGATGTCAAGAGGAAAATCGGCCCAAGATTGAACAGAAGGCTTGCTCGAATGGTCAAGAACCAAGGAAAACTTCAATAAAGATCCAAGCTAATCTTCAAGTTCAAGTTACAATAGTTTCAAGTCACACCATCTCTCACTGTCTGAATGAAAATGGGCTCCATGGTAGAAGACCCAGGAAGACCCCACTTCTAAGAGGGAGACACAAAAAAGTCAGACTGGACTTTGCCAAAATGCATGTTGACAAGCCACAGTCCGTCTGGGAGAATATGCTCTGAACAGATGAAACAAAATTAGAGCTTCTTTGGTAAATCACACCAACCCTATGTTTACAGAAGAAAAAATGAAGCCTTCAAAGAAAAGAACACCACGCCTACTCAGTGATTTTACTCAGTTTTGAGATTGCTTTGCTGCCTCAGGCACTGGGTGCCTTGAATCTTTGCAGGGCACAATGAAATCAGGACACTATCAAGGCTGTGTCTTAGTCACAAGTCATAGGTCTTCCAGCAGGATAATGACCCCAAACATACATCAAAAAGCACCCAAGAGTGGATGATAAGAAAACATTGGACCGTTCTGAAGTGGCCTGCTATTGGTCCTGATCTGAATCCCATTGAACATCTGTGGAAAGAGCTGAAACTTACAGTTGGGAGACAGCACCCATCAAACCTGAGAGGACTGGAGCAGTTTGCTCAAGAAGAGTGGGCCAAACTACCAGTGAAGAAGTGTAGAAACCTTATTCAGTTACAGAAAGCACGTGACTGCAGTTATTACCTCCAAAGGCTGTGCTACAAAATATTAAGATATCAATAAGACCAATATTTTGTCCATGCCATTTTCATTTGTTTTACTGTATTAAATAATATGTTAATTTGTAAATCAAAAGCAACATTTCAGTTATATTCAATGTGAAATAAGGACTGATGGACACCATATACTTCTGTCAGTTTCAACTTAATACAGAGAATTAATTTTTTTATTTTTTTTAAAAGATGGAAGGGTACTACTATTTTTGGCCATATCTGTATATTCCTGAGTGACCTAACATTAGTATACCCCCTGTTTAGCCAAGTTTGAATTCATGTGAATTAAGTTGTGTAATCATTATGTAAGCCAGATAATGTTGCTCAGCATAAGATTTCTTGAAGAATGATCTAACTTTGATACCTGTACGATAAGTCATGGATGAATTACTAAAATCCAGACGTAAGACATTCTTCACTGCATGGCAACACTGGCATCTACTGATTATGTATAGCGAAATATTTTAACACTAAACTATACCTGAAGACTGTATCCTGTGTTTCATATATTGGGTGATCACCTAATTACTGCTTTGACCTTGTGTGCATTTACTATAATATTAGAAAATTATATTTTTCATAGTTAAATTAGTCAAGAATGTCATGTTGAATGATTGAATTATGCCAAAGTAAGAGGAATGTTAGAGATATAATGTTTGAGGAATGTTTTAATGTTCATTAATGTTTAAATCTATGTGGTTTCTGAATGTCTCATACAATACACATTATTACCTACAATTTATGTTCGAAATCATGATTAATTGACTATAGTGATGGATGAAATATGTGGATTTTTGCATGTAAAACTCAACATTTAATTCCATTTAATACCATAAAAATCAGGAGTTAGGAAATCATAAGCCGCCATCTTAGGCACTGAAGGAGAAACTGCCATCTTAGCATCAAACCATGTTGTCCCCTGCAAACAAAAGAATTGATATGTGTAAAAGTTGTGGTGTTAAACAACTTTTCCATGCCTAATACACGCCCAAAACTCTGTCTGTTTCGGCTAAGTTGACAACAGTGAACCTTGTTCTGTTAAACTGGTCCTCATCTGAGCTCAGAAACACTATGTTATTTTATCTTAGTTTTCTAGAAGTCTTTCGTTAATTTTGTTTTGTTCTACGCCTTAAGTATGCACACAATTCAATTTTTCTGAAAAAAGCCTCAGAGTACCTCAGTTTCAACTCAAGAGTTCTGTTCTTCTTTTTTTTTACCACTAAAACCTAAAACCTAAACCTAAAGGGTTAAATAGTTAACCCTACATCTGACTCCACACTGATTACAAATGAAGACACACTGTTTGTTCTTTTCTCCTTTTTTAAGTATATGCATTTGTGTCGTTTCTCTTCTACAATGTTGTCCTTGTTGACATCTTTGATTCTTTGTGCATCGTTCGTGCATTTTCACTGGCTCTACATTACAGTTATAGTGACCTTGGGCAGAGTTGGTTTTGAAGGCCTCTTCTGAAAACTTACCAATAAGAAATCAGCCACAATTCTTTTTTTTTGTTAGTTGTTTACAGAATGTAAAATAAATATATCAAGAACCAACGTGTCTCAACTGCTGAGTTAAAATTGCAACATGACCAGAATATTCTGTGCATTCGTATATTATCTGGGAGTTTTATTTGGGAGATGCATAATGTATGTTGGAAACATTTATTAAAACTTTTGTAGGATGTACAGTACATCTTAAAGTTATGGATTCCAAGGAACACAACTGACCGTGTTTGTGGGTCGGAAGCCGGTGAGCAGCAGTGAATCTGGGTGAACCTTCATCTTACCCCTTACTTACTTAGTACTTTGGTATAACAGCATTTATTTGTTGTTTAACTATCAAGCATGCTGCACTAGTATGAATGTATTAAGTTCATGCTTCTGTACTGAATATTCATTACAGTAACACCAGTAACACAGGCTGAATTGCAAGGCCATATAAATGATGTATTTAATTTCTGAATTTCAAAGGTGTTTGTCATCAATAACAGAAAAAATCACATAACAAAAAGAGATTTGTAGTTTTATCACATCACTATATCCAAGAACTGGAAATGTGACAATACGCATGGCCCTGCTTGGATTTAGACATCTAGGTTATTGAAATGGAAATGAATACAATGAATGAATCAAAAGGTGCTGAAAGAAGTTATGGTTCCAAAACATTTGTTGTCAAAGCACATTGCGAGAGACAAATTTAAATGCCAGGTTGTGCTGAGTAAGCAACTTTGGGGCAGATTGATTAAGGCTTTTGCTTCTGTTTTTCTGCCCCAAACATGGTGGTTTATTTATCAACCAGGCACTCCTAATAGGCGTAGTCATGTTAACAGAGTTGATTACGTATTCAGCTGGATTTGTCATGGTCACACAATTTGTGACTCTCAGTTCTGCATTGAAAATAAATGTGTCAACTAAAAAGTGATTATTCATCACAATATCTGATTACTCTTATGCAAACAATTGGAAAGTGGAGGGGGCGGTTCTTTGTTCATCAAACTTGAAGTTGAACTTGACCATCAGTGAACTGTCATACAGGCTGTGGCTACATTCTTTATCTTCTGTTGAGACATAAGGCATGTGTCTGGATACATTTACCACATTATTAACATCCATATCAACACCATCTCCACCTCCACCTGCTCCGCTCTGAGCCAAATCTGCTGCTAATAAATGCCCTAGTAAAAATGCAAAAATCTTCTTGCACATTCAAAATCTAAAAGCAGACATAATGCTCCTCCAAGACACACATTTACTTAATACCGATCAGCAGAGACTAAGTAGACCTTGGATAGGACAGATTTTTCATTCAAATTTTAATTTGAAAACAAGGGGTGCAGCTGCACTAATTAGGAAAGATGTACATTTTACCCCTGGCAATGTTCTTGCAGACATTTTTTTTTTTTTTTTGGCATTTGTCTTTATTTGAGAGTTAGTATAGCAAGACAGGAAGCAAGAATAGAGCGGGTAGTGACATGCAACAAGGGTCCCCAGGCTGGAAATCAAACTGTGGACATTGCGGTTACATGGTATGCGCCTTAACCATTAGGCCACCAGGGAGCCCCAAGTTCTTGCAGACATGAACAGCCGTTACATCATTGTCTCTGGCACACTATATCAGAAACCAGTTATTCTTGTGTCTGTATATGCCCCCAATTGGGATGATCATAACTTCATGAGAGGTCTGTAGTCCTCTCTTCTCAATTTAAACTCTCACTTATTAACAATGGGAGGAGACATAACCTGTGTCATTGACCCCCTAATTGATAGGTCTAGTTCTAGAGCTATGACACCCTCCAAAATGTCTCAGACCCTCTGTGCCTTCATGGAACAGTACAGATATATTCACCGCTGGAGATTCTTACATCCCTCTGCAAAACAATACTCTCTTTTTGACATGTACATCGGACTTACTCGCGTATAGATTATTTCTTTATCAATAAAGTGCTTATCTTTTAAGTAGTTTCCATATAATACTTGTCAGTAGCTGTGTCAGACCATTCTACTATAGTCCTTGGTCTTTGCTTTGACCTTAAACCTAAGGATTTTAGACATTGGTGTTTAGACCCTTTATTAGTAACTAATGCAAATTTCTGCGTATATGTCTCTGAAGCCATTGACTTCTTTTTGGAGACTAAGGCTAGAGATATACTTGCTTTTTAACCAGGCATTTGAATAGACAACCAGCTGCGTCGTGAATGTAATTGTTAACGTACTTGCCTATGTACTTTGCATGTTACTGGAGGATGCCACTGGATGACACAACAGAGAACTAAGGATATAAACAGAACTTCTGGATTTGTGACAGAGGCACCATCGTAGACAGTATGTAAGACCCCTAAATCAAGCATGTTGTGACAATGGCGATTATGTTTCTCTTGTTCTGCCAAGGTGAGAAATTGATGATCAGAAACACCACCAGTATTTTCGAATGTCTGCCAGGATGTTTGATGATTTTCTCCATCAGATTAGCCCATTGATTATACACCACAACACACACAGTGAGCCAGTCAGTTCAGCAGAGCAGCTTGCTGTCATCATCACATCCCAATACTGCCCCTACACTGCTCCTGCAGTTCATGTGCGTATTGGATCTTGCAGATGCATAGGGTTAATTTCTGAGGACGTGCACAACCAATGCTCCAAACGGATGCAGGATAAGCAAGGCAGTCGTCATGCGCACGTGAACGTGTAGTTAAAAGCAAGTATATCTCCAGCCTAACAGAACAGAAGACACCCACCCTTCTTTATGGAAAACCTTAAAGGCATTTATTACAGGTAAAATTATTTCATATACATCTCATTCTAATAAACATAGAGCATATCAAAAAGAATTCAGAAGAATCTATCGCCAGCATAGACAGTCGCTACTCAATTAATCAGTCACCTGATCCTTATAAGGAAAGGTTGAAACTCCAAACAGAGCTTGATCTTTTGACAAAAAGAGAGGCTGAACAACTTTGGTTCATTCCTGAGGTACTTTATCTGAGTTTGGGGACAAAGCAAGGCTAGGACTGCTTCAAACCATATCACTCAGATCCGTATTAACACAGGCACCCTTACTTCTGACCCTAGTGAGATTAATAATGTTTTTAGAACTTTCTATTCCCAACTCTACACATCAGAGTCCCAACTATGAAATGTCTGAAGTTTTTACACGGCTGGACATGCCCAGGATTTCAGCTGATGACCGACAGATACTAGATACCCCCTTATGACTTTCTGAGATTACTGAAGGAATTAAATTAATGCACAATGGCAAATCCCTGGAGCCTGATGGATTCCTGGTGGAATTTTACTTGAAAAAATCAAGGGAAATTGGCTCCATTACTGTTAGAGATGTTTAAACAGTAACACCAACAGGGCTCTTTGCCACCCACTCTCACACAGGCCTCTATCGCTCTAATCCTCAAGAAGGACAAAGATCCTTTTAACTGTTCTTTCCGTCAAATATCACTTATCTGTTGATGTAAAAATACTTTCAAAGGACTTTGCTTGTCGACTGGAATCTATTATACCCTCAGTCATATCAGAAGATCAGACAGGAGTCATTAAACAGTGGCAATTACTCACTAACTTTTGAAGGCTTCTCAGCATCATTCAGCTTCGGAGATAAATTTGTCTCTTGGATTTGATTGCTCTATACCTCTCCTCAATCATCGGTGTGTACAACCACCATTCTAAACCTTTCCCCCTCTCTCATGGAACATGTCAAGGTTGCCCACTTTCCCACTTCTATTTGCCATCGCCATTGAGCTGCTTTCGATAGCACTGAAAACAGAAACATGATTTTTAATTATTCAGTGATGGGGAACTGAATACAAAGTTTCATTGTACGCTGACGACCTACTTTTATATGTATGTAACCCATCATCTAGTATCCCTCACATTCTGTCAATTCTAAATTCTTTTGTCACATTTTCTGGGTATATATTGAATATTCAAAAAAGAGAATGCTTCCCATTTAACCAACCAGCCTTAGAAATATCACCATTGTCAGTTCCATCCCTCTGACTTTGATTCTATTCCCATTGGCAACCATTAATCAGTTATTTTGATTGGCTGCCTGCCAATGAAATTTTACAGTAGAGGTATGCTTTGGGCCTGTCTGCAATGTGTGATTGCCTTGCTGCCTGTTTACCATCCAGTCAGACCCACCAACACCCCGGTTTTTCCTGGGTTTATCTCGTATTTTCATCCCCTCTCCCGCTGTGCTCCCATTTTGTTATTTCTCCCAGGAAATTCCCATAATTTGCATGACCCTCAACCTTAATTATGAATAATCATTATACACACGGATCCAGACTTTTTTTATGTTTGTCTGATGTTACTCAAGTTGCCAGATTGTCGATGAAACACAATTTACACTCACAAACTCACTATCTGTCACCACAATCTGATTCAAGGGGTGTGTGCACAACTGATCACTGTGCAAAAACTCTTTCCTCCTGTCCTCTGTCTGCCTCCATCTGCTGCTGATGTGAATCACTACCTGCAGATACTGCTTGTAGAGAGAGGGGGCTGTTTTGTCTTAGCCAGCAGCTAGGTTTAAAAGAATTCACCAAATTTTAAGATACGTGGCAAACTCAGATAAGCTGTTATGCCACAATCAGACAACTTTTGTGTTATAAGCTTAACCAGTGTGTTGTGGTTGTTTAAAACGTACGTGCAGGCAAAGCAGTTGAAAATATCACTTTTCGACATGTTCATGCTTGTTGGTGGTGGTTTGATAAAGTACTTATTGGCTTTTTACTCACAAATGTTGTTGCACTTACAGTAACGAGCATATATGTCGTCAGCTCGAGTAAAAAGGAAAAGACCTCCCATATTATGAAACCTAAATGTTGGCAGGTATGCACACAGCCCCTCTTTAAGGAGATATGTGTGTTATGTGCATGTTCCCATGTGTATGTACCCTATTCATTGGAACCATATTCTAAGCTTGGGACTGAATAGTACTGCAACAGCCCTGATACTATTAATGACTGATTTCCTTCTTTATTATTAGTTTCAGTTTTATAATTTATGACAATTCCTGTCTTCACTCATATTTTTATACTAAATTTCATTGTTATTTTCTTTAATTTATTTTCTTTTACCTACTTTCACTTCTACCTTTGTTATCTATACTACTATACTATCATTTAAAAAAAGACTCAGGTAAAAGGAGAAGTACTAATTTAACTTCTTTACTCAAGTAAAAGTAAAAAAGTACAGGCTCTGAAATGTACTCAAAAGTATAAAAGTAAAAAGTAGCCCTCTGAAGGACATTTCTACCAGCTGTTTCTGTCCAAAGCTAACTGAACCTCACATCATATTAATATAATTTGAAGACTATTAAACTTAAACCATTCTAACTTAAAAAAAAAAAAAAGTAAAAAACAATATACTGAAAATAATTAACATTAACTTCACTTCTTAACTTAACTTCAAAAACATATCTTAAAAAAAAAAGAAATTTCAACTCTAATCAGGATTAGAAAATAAAACACTTTTCACCACCTGATAAACTTCCATCACTCAGCAGCTGGATAAACATTTAGAACAGATCAGACTCCTACTGATGGTCACTTCTCTGTAACCTGTATCCTTCTCTGTGGCTCATGGCTTTTTTCAAGGCATGTTTCAGGGTCCCCTGGCCTCTCTGAAGCCAAGATGAGCCTTTTCCCCACTTATAATATCTACACGTACTGTTCAGCATACACAGTTTTCAATGTCAGCAACAGAATTCGAAACATGGACACAAAAACACATTTCAGATATAATTAAGCCTTAAATTCTTTTGTTAGAAATTCCCTCATCTCTACAGGACTACCAAAATCTTTTGTTCAGCCTCAGCAGAAGCTGTTCTCAAAGTTCTTTGAATCAAGGCATGCCCTTTTGGGTCTAAAAATCAGTCCTACAGTCCTAAAAAGCCTCTCACAGGCAGCTGAGGCAGGTAGCGGTGTGTTGAGTTTGAGAGACAAATTGCACACTACTGGGAAAGATTTCAGGACATCCATGGTATCAGCTGGGCAGGCCAGGTAAGATTCAAACTGCTTGGTATTTTCTTGAGCATTGCACTGCTTGATGGGGGAAAAGAAGTCCTCTTCCTCTGAAGAATGGGAAGTGTCATCTTGATGCACCAAGGGTTGCTCCTTCAGATCGCTTTTGATGTAGTCAAGGCTTATGGAATACAAAATCAAAGGATTTAACCGTTTTCCCCCATAAACATCACCTTTGTAATACCTAGATTAAAACATTAGATCATGGAGTAAGATTACAATATATTAATGCTAAGATGTTTTGTAAAATGATTTTTGATACACGCACTTGAGGATTAGCATAGAATTGTAATTTTGTTTGCACAAGCGAATGTGACTTTTACTTGCTATTGCATGAAAAAACAATTGCTCATTATGTTATGGAGACTTCAAATGCCAAAATGTATTCTGTTATCTTGGGGCTGTAGTCTGCTGGTCGACTAGTCGATTAGTTGGTCGATATGCTCTCGTCCGACTAAATTCTCATTGGTCGAATAATCTCTGTGTTATTTTCATAAGGAGAAAAGTGCTACATCAATAGCTTTTCAGGAGTAATCCATTATTTCCTGCGGCGGGAGGGACAGACTAACAAATTACCTGTGAAAATGCACTACTAGACTGCATACAGACAGATACACACATTGGCAGAGAAAAGAAAAGTAATTTGGCTAACAGAATTATAATTGTTTTATGAAATTGTAAATCATATATCTGTCTGTGGCTTGCATGTGCATATTGTCACTCCTAGTGAAAGCATGGGAATTACCTGGAGAGGTACAAAAACCTCACCTCACCTGCTGTGAAAAGGAGATCAACGTCAGAGGAAGGCCCTTCATCCAAGCGACTTAAATTGTGGGAAACTAAGAGAGTGTAACAGAGTAGTGTTAATAAAGCCATCATTTCCACCACCTACTATGTTGGAGTGTGAACCAGTTATCTGCCCCCTTAAACAAAACTCTCTTGCTTGTTTCATCTTGTTATGTCTTTTACATCGTTTTCATCTTGTTACATCTGTCGTGCATTAAAACTAAAATAACAAGCGTATTGAAAATGTAAGGATTAGAAAGTGCAGATATTTGTATTGAAATGTAGGGTGTTAAAGTAAAAAGTTGCCAGACAAATAAATACTCAAGTAAAGTACAGATACCTGAAAACTCTACTTAAGTACAGTAACAAAGTATTTTTTATTTAATTTTATTTTGTTACTTCCCACCTCTGCCAGATGGGTTAAGGGTGTTCTGAGTTGGGGAGAAACATTTTAAAAACTGAAAATGCCTTGTGTATTACTTTTCTATTTGTGCATAACATACTGCTGCATTTTTTTCAATAATGTATTGTTTAAAAAAAAAAGACCTGCTGCTGCTCTCTTTCTCCCTCTCTCCTCTGGTTACGGTGGCTTGTGTGTATTTTGTATTTCTTTCATTTGTCTTATTTTATCACTCTTCTCCTTTTTGTTTCCCATTGACATTTATTGCCTCCTTATGTATTAATAATTGGATGTGTGCTAAAAATTAGAATATCATAATTTTATGAGTATAATATTTAGACTATTGTAAAAGTTTTTCATAGGTGGAGTTGAACCACAGCCCAAGTGTTTTCAAGATCACTATGTTATTATTGTCTTGAAATTGGTGACCTCATAGAAATCCCACTGCTGACAGTGCCTATGAGTGCTCCTAATTTCACTGGAGGGCTGTCCCTGGCACAGCACAGGAGCTGACTGCATAATCAGTTGCTGTCTTAATAAATCAGATGCTGAATACACACAGATTGCAGCCGCAAATGCATTGAAAAACCGCAGCACCCATTTACACAACGCCATTTTCTTAGTAAATCTAGCTCTTGGTGCCTGACTGTAGTCAAAGATAATTATGATCTTTATTGTCCTTACAAAACCTATGTACAGTAGCGACCTTTGAGTGAATACATACACATTTCTCTAATTACATTCAATTTCCAGTCTATTAGGAACACCTTGCTAAAATAGGGATGGCGATTTAACTGAATAGTCACTTGAATGCTGTGGTTTATGGTGCTTTTGGATCGTACTGAATTATACTGAGGGGTTTTTTCTAATGGTTCAATTCAGTGATAATGAATGTGGTAAACCTGTAAAATTCTATCTACACTTACACTGAATCCTACTGTTGTAAAGAGCAGATACAACTTACCAGTGTGTTCTGTGTTGTCAGAGCACATCATGAATACAACATTACCGAATACACAATGAAAACAAACACCAAAATGCTAGCCCTACAACATAGACACACATAGTGACAGTGTTGAGGTAATAAAAAAAAATAGGAAAGCAGACAGATACTTATATGTAAAATATGCAAATTATTAAGAGACTATCCTCCAAAGAAAAACAAGAGCGTCGGTTGTTTCTTTTAACCATGATAACAGTCCTTCCCTGACTTTAGCCACAGGGTTATTGTTTTAACTATGATGACTAAGGTCCCCTATAACCTTAACGAAGCAATAATCTGGAGGACTTCTTCACAGCACAACAGAGAAACAATATGAGTAGTAAAACCATACTAATTTACTCCACTGAAATGACTGAAGGTGATAAGTGTTGGTGTTGAATCATCTCAGGATAAGATTCAGAAAATGCCTCTCGAAGCTAGCTGTGCTTACTGAGCCTTCACTGTATGTGAAGCATTGTGAAAATGTTCTTTTGTGTGAAAAATAAACTTTTGCAGTCGGGGTAGGTTTGAGTGCAGTGAAGGCTGGGTCCATTGATGCTTTTCACAGCAGATATTTCACAGCTGTAAATAATAACACCAACAATGGCTCCATTACATTAATTGTCCCAGTAAGCGATGCCAGTAAGTGAGCATGTACAATACCAAAGCCCTGAAACTGGCTCACTTAAATGCAGTGCAGCCGTCATTAATGTTAATTCCACCTGCTCTTATTCTGTTTTGACAAGTCAAAATGTCTGCTGTGGAAAAGGATCTATTAAAGTCAAAGCCTGGAAAACAACATGCAGCACCTTTCCTGACCAGTCCAATACTCACAAATAGGCTCCTTTTACCCTACACTGTAAATACACCCGACCAGTTTGATTGGCCAGTCCAAAATCATGCAGAAGCAGCCTGTGGGGAGGAGGTGGAGAAAAGAGATTGAAAAGCTGCAGTGGACTAATGCTAGCTGCGAAGGTGTTAGCTCCACTGGGACTGCGGTGTACTTAACGTGGATGATTTTCCTCAGGTGCTGCTCTCCCCTCACCCCCCAACTGTTCTCAAGCTAAATCCGTTTAGGCACATAGTGTTGTATCACTTTCTGTCAAGTAAATATCATCTGAGTGGACAAATATGCTCAATCTGATTGTTGTCTGATTTTGTTGTGTTGTTTTACCTTTTCTTTTATAGCGTCTGAGGTTATACAATTGTGTATTGCTGTTTTTAAATTTTTAAATTTGTTAAAAAAAATGTTCCCACACTGTCAGTTCACCTCCATGTTTATGTGATGTGAGACAAATTTCAGCAGCACCAGGGAGAGATAATTTTTATAGAAGTGTTTATGGCTCATTGACATCCTGTCGCTATGTTTATGACTCACTGTGCCCGTCACACCACTAAACAGCCTGACTCCCTCAAGGGCATCGGGACCAATCAATACAGACAGAACCAGACTTTAATAATCTAGCACGACATGTTCTCTTAGGCTTATTGCTGGGTCGCAACTCACACCACTGCACAAGAAACAAGTGCTCAATTTTATTTTCATAATGGTGACAATACATGGGTGGGACTCAGTCTACAGCAGGTAATTTAGTCTCTGATATAACCAACAATTACTGAAGCACAGGTTACAACAGCAACATCCAGAATGGGAGGTTGTATTCAAAGCAATATTTCTCTGTTCTCTGCTCTTTCCATTACAGCAAACATTGGACATATCAGAAATGATTGGATTCTTTGCACATAATGGCAACAACAATCAGATGTACACAGCTTGCTTGTAATAATATAAATTCACACCCCTGGTGGATTTTCTGCGATAATGAAATGTATTATGGATAGAACAGACATTCTTAGACTATTGAATGTAAAACTTCGGCTGTAAAACATCTGATACTATGGAGATGTTGATTTTAAATGGGGTAAAATGTGGAATCATCACATCCCACCACACACCTCACATGTTTACACTCAATATGTGAATTCCTTTAGGTAAAAATTGATTATCTGAAGAAACGGGGTAAACATACCTGCGTGTTTTCCATCGTCCAACTTGAATAAGTGGCATGCTATGGTAATACACAGTGAAATGGCATTGTGACAACTGTGATCTAGCTTTGATTCCAGTAACTGCTCTCCCAGCAGGGTGAAAATGGGCCTCAGCTTAGCCTTGTCATACAACAAAAAGCACTTAGTGGTAATGCTTATGAATAAAAATGCCAAGGCAAAAGGCAGGCTGCTCCAAGACAAGCTTTTGACAAGCTGGCAGTCTGCCATTTTGATTATCTAAATTCACAGCTAAAGAGCTATGAAATATGAGGAAAACTATCAAGCGACATCCCTTTGGCAGCCACACTAGATGTAACTGTTGTGTATTCGTCCAGTAATGACTTCTCTCCCTCTTGTCAATATGACCTTATCTAAACCTTATCACCAAAGTGTGTGTCAAGTTGTGATTTTTGAGCTCTAGATGTATAGATTAGCATCTCACCAGACTGGGGAAATCTGTGCAGTGTTGCTTGGTTGTAATTCTTTTACTAACGGAATGTTGTGACTCACCTGCAAATATCAGCCCAAAACTTTTATTTATCATGTTCTGGCAATGTTAAAAGGCTTTTAAACAGTGTATATATTATCTCAAGTAGCCTAGGAATAGATGAATGACAGTTCCCTCTAACCACAAAACAAATTAGTGGTATAATAACATCATTTTCAGGAGACAAGATGGCATGTTTAGGATCAGTATCCTGCTGGATTACCCTAAATTTTGGGGACAATGTATAAAAGGGGCTTTTTTACACTTTTGAACATGCTCAGAGCTGAATGTCAGCACCGTAGCCTCGCAGTCACGGTCTCATTTTAAATCTAATGTGCTTGGGTAGAGACTCAACAATGAAAAAAGTATTTCTGCCCTTATACTCTCTGGCTTCACTGTATATCAATAATATATTGTTTTGCTCCCACATGAAGAGGAGATCTCTCTTTGCATTGCCTCTCCCAAGGGTTTTCCCATTTTCCTTGTGTGCTCTGGCTTTTGGGGAATTTTCCTTTTTTTAGAGAGCTTGGGCTTGGTCAGGAACCGTTGCTGATGTGTGCCTGTAAAGTCCATTGAGACATTGTATGTGATACAGTGGCTCAATTACAGGGCTCCAGACAACTTTAGCCACAAGAAGATTTGTGCAACACATTCTTTTTTTTCCATCCTATTTGGGCTGTTCATCTATACTTTAGTATTAAAGACATTTTACAGGAATAACAATGTGCTTTGTTTGTGGACATCAAATAAATACATGTTGTTGACAACAAAACATAAAGTTCCCTCTGCTAATGCTCACTGCTACATTTAAGACCCTTATGTCTTACAGATGTCTTACAGATAGTTGACTCAGCAGTTCTTAAGGAAACTATTTGCTGTATGTGGTCTCTTTTTGCCTCTACTGGGTCATTTCCTTCTCTCAGTCAGTGTGAGAGGGCTGATATTCTGCTGCTCACATGAGGGACATAGAGAGTCAGAGGCTGATGGAGAAAAACTTAATATATACTATTTTTCTAGTACAGTGAATGTATTTTTGCACATGTTGGTAGAACTGAATCGTCAGATCGTCAGAAAATGAATTGGCAACTATTTTCTAGCAAAAATGCCAAACATTCATTGTTTCCAGCTTCTTTATTATGAAGATCTGCAGTTTAATTTTTCATACATGATAGTAAACTGAATATGTTTTGAGTTTTAGACTGTTTGGTTTGGACAAAACAAGCAATATGACGACATCACCTTAAGCTTTAGGACATTGTAATGGGAATTTTTCACAATTATCTGACATTTAATAAACCAAATGACTAATCAACAAAATAATAAACAGATTAATTGAATCAAGTGAAAATAATTGTCAGTTGCTGTACTACATGTAGGAAATTAGTTGAGGTGTGGCTTGCTGCTAAAAGGTTGGTAGGATCTTTAGATCATTGGTGGTTATTGCCAGGATGCTGCGGCAGAGTGTCAGGGTCAGGGGAAGGATGCTGCTCTCAGCCAGCACCATGCGGCGTCTTCAAACAACAACACTTTGTCGTGTAGAGGTGTATCAGCATTCTGCTCTCATAACTCGCACGGGCTTGCCCCTACTGCTGTACTGAAAAGATGAAACACTGAGACAGTGTCCTGACCGTGGGAAACTGCCACTCTAGTTGGCCCCCAGGGTCATCCTGATCTCACTGTGTGCTGTCATTTGGCCCTGACTGCCATACGGTGAAGAAGACCAGATTATCTTTTCATTTCTGGACAAAAATGTCCCTTCTCACCTTAATGGTCCTCAGGGATGTCTGCGTCATTTGAAGATGACTCATTTGGCTCTTACTTGTTGTACTTTTGTACTTTTCATTATCTTTATCTTCAGGTGCCTCCTCTGCCTCTACCTCAGTGTTCTCTTGTGCCTCTTGAACATCTTCATAAAAAAATTAGGTCAAGACCTTTTAGTCATTGAGTCATCTATTCATGACATCAGAAAAGACTGAATTGGGGGTACTGGCATGTATAGCGCCTTTGCATTGTTATGTCCTGGTAGTGAAAAATATGAAAAATTGCAATGATTACTATCACCTCAGGAAAAGCCATAAAAAGAGAAGGGCATAATTATCATTATTATTGCTGTTGCTCCGCACAAATATAGCAGCCTATATTGTCAAAGACAATGTCAAGCCCTGTCACGCAGTACTATATGACTGGATAGTTCCTTGTCATGATTTTGGCTGAAGTAAGAAAATATTTTCTCTTACATGACTGATACTGAAATTTATAATCTGATCTATGAGTGACGTCGACCAAAAAAAGGACGATACGTGCTGTATGATCATTCTACTTCATAATTTCTCTGCTTGCTGCCATGGTATAAATGTGAGACAATGTGCAACTTACCATCTTTTATCAAGAGACAGCTGACAAGAGTGCAAAGTACTCTCACTTGATTTAAAAAAACTGAGTTACAGTTTGTTAGATTACTTAGAAACATGCCTACTTGGGGAAAAAAACAGGCGAAATTTAAGGGTCAACCATTATTATTCATATATAATAAACTATGTCTGATATTCATTGATGTTGATATAAAGACAATTGTTAAAATTAGTATTAAAATGTAAAATTCAATAAATAAAAATATTTACATGCTGAGAGATGAGATTCCTTTAGGAGGCTGAGCCCACAGCAGAAATAGAAGATCCATTTGTTTGGACTTTTATTTGATGTCTCATAAAACCAAACAGATTCCAATAATCGTGTTTCCGGGATGTGACGCCCATATCGTTCAGACCTCCATCAAGGACAAATTGCTTGGATGGTGAATGTCAGATTATGTTTTCACTGGAATGCATCTTTATATTCCGCATCTTCTAATACTCTCCATTCGTCTCCGCCTGTCTTTCACTCTTTCAAACTGTCTCTCCACCTCACTGTCTCCATCTGTTTACCAGCCTCTCCCTGTTTTGACTATATCTATTTTTCTTTGTGATCTCTCTCTCTCATATACACAGACATTCAACTTATTCCATCTTCTTCTCTCTGTCTCTCTCCTCTCCTCTCCCTCAGATATCAGTCATACTTCAGCTTGGCTGGGCAGGGCCATGACTGGGTAGAGAGGGGAGGTAATTGAATTTCTCTCCTAGAGTGACTCACATCAACACAGACAATTCAGACATAGCCAGGCGCGACGTAATAGACAGGGAGGGCATCGCGTCAGCTTAGAACCGCAATTAACTACAGGGGGACACAGACGCTTGAAGCCTGAAGAAGAAACTGGGGGAAATAAATGTGACAGCACTCTCTTCAACTTTACAGCCCATGTATTCATGGTTCTAAGACTGATATGTCATTAGAGCAACTGCTCCTAAAGTGAGAGGAAATCAGGAGGGGCTGTTCTTATTCTTGTTCAGGTCAAGCAGCTTTGGAAGAAATATTACAGGCAGTTGGAAGTATGAAGATGAAACTACTCACTTTCAATTGACCGAGACATGCAACTGTAATATACTTGTAATTAATTTACACTTAAGTAGGGTAAAGATGACAAATAAGTGTCAGGCGGTGGTTAACCTGGTTTAAGTGCCTGGGTTATGGAGTCAGATTAATCAAATTAACTGTGTATTTTATCATCCTTTATCTTGACTGGATCCCTCCTTTAAGAGATATTATGATCGTTTTTGTGTTAAGGCTTCTCCATGATTTATTTATCTTTATATGGACAGACATGCCTCAAATTTGGTGAACACATTCAACAAGGAAAACTACAGATTTTAACAATCATACCTCCATCCCACCCACTTCTAGATCAATCTGATTCATACTGATATATTTGGTGTTCATTCATGCTGCCAGTAAGAAGAAATGAGTTGCCAACCTTTCATTCAAATAGATCTCCTTAGCCCTTAGTTGTAAACACAATATTTGTTTATGGCACCTTGATTACCTCATGACCTTTCCCAAAACTCTGGCTATCCTTTGTTATGAATTCTGTCATCTACCTGCTACCTCGCTGACTGTTACAGCGATGGCTCACTAGGGAGATAATCGTCTTTGCAAAGGTCTGCACTCTGTCTTGGTTTCTCACTTTTACTGAGATAAAGTGTTGTCTCCTCTAAACTAAACAAAAACATGTGTATGCTGTTGGAGATGTTCTTGTAAACATCCATATTATTTACATAGTTTTTCATAGCAATTACTGATTTTTTTTGTAGCTTTGTAGTTAATAAGAGTTATGTTCAAAAAGCTTTTTCTAAAACACATTAATTTCCTTTAGGAGGCAGGTATAACATAATTAGTGCCATAAAAGGCACAACTGAACAGTTCAAAAACTGTGTATTGATTATACTGTAACACACTTCCGCACGATTAATTGATAGAAAAAGTAATTACACACTTTATTTGCACACTTGAAATTTTATTTGTCCTCTTAATGGTTATCTAGTGTAATTTTTACATGCTTTTTTCCATTGTTGCTATTTATTTGATGTAGCTGTATTGTTTCATTCTCTACTGAAAAGGAAATAAGCTATGATATTTGTAGCTTTAACAAAACATGACCCTGAATCATGCAGACAGCGAATGCAAAAATCTGCTCAACTAATATGTTTATCCCGGAAGTGCTTTAGCAATATTGTAACTTCTCACACCGTCAATCTTTTATTGATTGGGGCATTTTAAGGTGGATTTGAAGCAGATTAATCATCTTGTTCGATACTAATATCTGGGCGGAGTTATTGTGCTTGAATAAATGCTCTCCGTGGCAGTTATGGATGAAGTGGAGCAGGATCTAATATGCCGTCTATTTTCTATTGATTCTGTGCAAGCGAAGAAAAACCATAACTGTTATCAACATTGACTGGTACTGGCATTGATTGTTGCATGGAAGATGAGAATTCTGAAGCAAAAATGACAATTGACTGGAAAATGGTGATTTTGTGTTTTAATGTAAATGGTTAGACGAGAGCTTTGGATGTGAATAAATACATCTAGCAGCCACTACTGTCAAAGCATAAGCTTGAATAAAATACAGTAAACTTGGCAAATCAACATAAGCTGTGAGATAAGGAGGTTGCATCAGCTTAGCATCTTTCTCTATTCCCTCATTATACATTTTCATCAACCTGCTAATTGATGACAGCTGCTGCTGCTTTGCTAACACTGCCTAAATAAAAAAATATGAAGTAATTAATGCTTGCAAGGGACTCACTTTTTAAAAAGGAGTCAGCTTATGGTTACAACAGAGGATGAATTGATCTATCGAGTGTTTTTTTTTTCTTATCAGGAAGAGTGTGTTACCTTTATGAAATACCTTGTTGTTTGCTGATGTTTGGTCTTGAAAATCACCATTCTACTATATGCAGTGATGAAAAAGAAGAAGAAAAGTGCGAGATAAATTACATGCAAATGACATTCAAGGAGACCGTGTGTAAAATGTTTCACATTACCAAGATGCTGACACAAACAAAATGTGATCTGACAGAGGCAATGTTTTTGCATTTGAAGGTTACCATAGAAAGTTCAAATCGTTAACTGTGACAGAAGAATATGTAAAGAAGAATTTGTTTCTAATCATTTCAGTTTAGTATTAAAATAAATGAGCAGAGACTTGAAACTTGGCAATGTATTATAATGGACTCTTAAGACTATTACCATATTATCTTAACATAACTATTGTAAAATTAAACCAGGATTTCAGTTCACTGAACATTTCAGTGCAAAACATTTGCTCTTGTATCCATTTAATAAAGCGAACACAAACACAATTTTCTAGTTTTTCATGGAGTTTGATCTACACTGATTTGTCCTTCTCTAAAACAACAAGCTAACAGCCTCTAAAAAGTCAATTAACCAGTAACAACATTTTGCCTCAGTACAGAAGCCGCATGTATTTTGAAATAAGTATAAATGTGTCCTAACTGTTGACAGTATTCTGGTTTAGAGTGTTTGTTAAATGAATGTGAGAGATTTTGTAGACATTCCTGCTGTTTGGGGCACAGCACACAGAGTTTGTGAATGTAATACTGTCCTTCAAACAAAGCATTGAACACAACCCAATTACCTTCATGTGTAATGACTTCTCGGCTTCTGGACACTAGGCCAATTCAAATATGATGTACGGTGAAAGAATATGCCAAATTATGTCTTAAATTGCTGATGTGGTATCGTCTGTTGTAAAAATATGGCATAATACTCTTTGGTGACTGCTCCTGCCAAAGCTGCTTTTTGATATATCAAAAGCCAGTTCCCAATTTGGTCAACTAGCTTGCCTTTGGAGCCAAAGGTCTATCCTATAATGTGTTATAATGGTGCCCCCGTGTTATCAAGAAATGGCATATATTTCTCTAAAGCAGTGAGCAGTTATGGAAATATATTGCTGTGGGGTATTGTGGTTTTCTCAGCGGTACTGAGCCCATTTATCATGATACTGTGACACCTGGGGGAAGATACTCTCTGGGAGATTCCAACACAGAGGCTAGATGCCAGATACTGAGCACACATACTGTGCTTGGGCACACGCACACACGCAAGCACACACACACACACACACACACACACACACACACACACACGCACACGCACACACACACACACACACACACACACACACACACACACACACACACACGCACACACACACACACACACACAAAGGGTTCAGATACACACACAAGGGCACAGGTATTTTTGAAAAGCACACCTTTGTACTTCCACCTACATACACATCCACATTCATATATAGAACAGAGGTAACCAGAGCAGCACAATAAGACAGGCGAGGCTTGAGGTATGAGGTAGTTCCATCTCAGTCCACCGACTCAGTTACGGATGAGACATTGAGTGGAACAATAGCAGAGAAAGTGAAATGGAGAAAGAAATGAAAGAAAAAAAAAGGCAGAAAATAAAGAGCAAAAGAAGTAATGGATAGTCTCAAATGTTCATGTTGGTAGCGACACAAGAGAATAACAATGTAGGCACTTACCATCAGCAGATAACAAAATCAATATACCGTCTCTTTTCTGAGTCTAATCAATAATATTCTCTGTCCCCATGATTAGAGGAGATGATCAACAATTAGTTTTCCAGGATTTTTTGAAATGTCAGCACAATCTCAAATGTGATCATCAAACATTAGAAATATCATTACAGTTTACTGAACAGTTATTGCTGTTGTTTGAGAACTTTGATTAACCAACTTTGAAAAAGAAAACCAATAACAGTTAATTGTGTTTGGGAGAAAAATGTTCTGATGACGACAGGACGAACCCGATTCTCACAGAAAGTACAAGCTGCCCTCTGTACAAGAGAATGTCAGTTACAGTTCATTGAAGTGCATTGATGGCCGTTGATCAAGAGTAGTGCTATTAATGGCTTTCATAGTCCAGTAATGATATGCCAAAACTTTTGGGAGACCCACCACCATTATTTACTTGGGAAACACAAGTTTTGAGCAAAGACGCAGAAAAAAGTTTCTCAAAGGAACAATATTTCCCATTAACCAGTAGATTCAGTTTTAAAAGTCAAATCCATAATTTCTATCAACACTTTGGAATGGCTGTTTCTCAATAAATAAATAAATAATGGGGACATAAATAAAAACCTTTTTCATGTTTTTTATCACCGCATCCCAATTCGATCTCAGGAGAGATGGCGTCTGACTGTTCTAAAGTTTTTATCAGCTGGAGACGACAGAGTGGCTTCAGCAGCATACCGAGACATCATTCCCATCAAAATGATAATTTTCCCTTCAAAATGTTGCCTCTCAGGAAGGCAAGGTTGAGTCAACAAGCAGCTTGTCTGGTTATACATGATAAGACAGGCCTGTGAATGGGTAATGAGAGACGTTTTACACCCTTGCACTTTGCTCAGGTGATATTGGATTGCTTGGATTGTGTGTGTTGGGGATAAAATTCTCATCTGACTCTGCTAATCTTGACTTATGTCCGTGTTAAAAGGTACAGGTAGCGAATGTTCAGTCGCATAGTAAATCTGCAGTCAATCTCCACCTCACTTTGCTCTGTGTAAGGAAGTAAAGGTGCATAACAGTGGATCAATATAGAACCATATGAGGCTCTGGAGGAGAGTGAAAAAAGTTGTTTTATATCAAACCACTTCTTAACCACAGAACCTTCAGCCAGGCCCAAGTGGATCTCATTAAGAGTAGCACATACAGTATAAACTACCCTCAAAGATACTGGGCTAGTTAGGCCAGTTGCACACAATTAAGACTAATTGGAAGTCTAAAAAGATAACCACCTTTTCTCTAAAAACTAAGAGTGGTGTTTCAGTTGTGCACCTGCTGACTCTTGATAAAATGAACTCGCAAGTGGTAGATTCTTTCAGGATGTACAGGTTTTCTGTTAGAATGAGCCAGTCTGAGAAGATTGAAAGTCTAGATCAATCAGCCATGTGTTTTAGTTCTACAAGAGTCTTAATTTAGCCATAATAGAAAGCGAAATAGCTGAGTGCTTGACAGCATTGTGCAACTGCTGAACATAGACTTCTACCTGAAGCCTGACTGTTGGCTTTTGTAAAAGCTTACATTTGCCTAATCCCCATGACAATTACATATCTAAGGTTTTAGATGAACAAAAAATAGCTTTTAATTGTATTTTAAAACTCTTCAATGTGCTCATGCTGTTTCTTTATTATGGTTATGATACATGCCATGTGTCCGTCATGAAAAGTTGCTCTTTGCATTCATCTGCAGTCCGTTTCTCTCATGCATCCATATCTTTACTCTAGCACTCTCATCTCTGGGATCAGCACCCGGACTGGCTCATATGACAAAAGACTTGCCCTCTTGAAGCGCAGCAACCAATGAAAAAGTACATATGACAGCCTGTGATGGTGACATAAATGTGAGCATGAATGTGGATGTCTATGTGATCTATGTTCTTGATGCTTTTAGAAGCAATAAAGTTTTATGGAAAATCAATTAGAAATGTAGCTTTCCTGCAGATGTTGCAACAATATTTGTAGGCTGGTCATGTTGCTGGACCTTATTTTATTTGAATCTTAAATATTATTTATGTATCACATCAACAAAGCAAATAATAGCTTTTGTGGACATGTCTTCATACTTGGATTACTGAGTGATATCTGAAGGATATGTCAGACAAAAGAGTTGGTGTCAAAAGACAAATCTGTGACAATACATTTATATTTTGGATACGCCACAGGGACGACAATTCACAATGTCTGGCATAGCAGATGAAATACAAACACGTCAAGTCAAGGTCTGTAATTACTGAATTAGTATCCAATCATTATTTTTTTCTTTACAGAAATAAGCAGCCAATTGAAAAACACATTTATGAGATTTTTATGCTTGAGCTCCCACAGTGACGATATGATATTGGCTGTGAAACACAATGTTGACACATTCTGTCTAGAGCCTATCAATAACAATTTATCCAGTCAGATTCACTGCAGCATACTTCACAGGTGGTTGTTCCTGTGTTGTTACAGAACATTTGCAGTAGATTTGCAGGCTCCAAAATGCATTAAAGATAAAAAAAATAAAAATAAACAAGAATGCAAGTGAAGAAAAGGAAAAAGACGCATGAAAGAATGTGCAGGATTCCACCAAAGCAGTGTGACCACAATCATCAGTCCCCTTGATCTATTGTTGGCTGACATGCTGCGCTGACCTTTACTTACATTATCTGCCATCATTTCACCATAAACCACAGATTTATTACTTTAGTGAATGCCAGGGCCCTAAAAATCTTGTCTCCTTCTTCTCTTTGTCATCCTGTCCTTCTCTCTGTCGCTCCCTTTTTTCTAGGGATTTCAACCCCCCCTCCCCACCACGTCATCCCTTCTTCCCCCCACACCTCGTCTTCTGCTGGCTTGGTGTTTAACAGTGGAGAAGGTCAGAGTCGTTAGTAGCATGGTAATAGACAATGCAAATTAGAAGGCCAGACTTAAAGGAGATTAAAATGTAACTCTATGTCACAGGATAATGTCTCCTGTCCAGTTTGAGTATGCAGCTACTGTGCAGCATGTGTGTCACGTTAATCTTCCCGTGCACAGAATCAGACCATACAACAGGTGTCCATGAACAAGCAATTTAATCACCTTCCTTTAAAAAAAGAGAGAGTTTTAAAGCTGCATTAAGCAATTTTGAACCACCAAGCAGCAGAAAGATGCCACAACCTTATCAGATTGTCAACTTGTTATGATTAATGTGTTCAGTGAGTGACTGCTTACTTACACGTCCAGTAGAAACAGAACAACGTAGTTATGTCATTGGACTGCTTGCTCTTTCCTTCTCAGTGGAATTAGTAGTAGCCCACTACGAACCTATGCACATCACAGTGAGTTGACTGATTCAGCGTCTTCGACAGTTGACACCACTAACTCATGTTAGTGCTAGTCAGTCACAATAGCTCTCACTCATTAACAGGACAATATGTTCACATAGTTTATTAAAGAGACATATTTGTTCCATCAACTCTTGTCTCATAACTGTCTGCAAACCATTCCTTCCTTTTGTGGAGCATTTTACACTCCACGACAGCTAGGCAATTATGGCTTCTCTTGTTTTTGACTTTCCAGCTCTGCGTTCCCTTAAAAGGTCAATGCAGTTCACTATTGGTCAACAGATCAAATTTGCCTTTTCAACACAAAAGATTTGTCTGGATTTACTTTGCCACGGTGAGAGAATACACTGATTGCATTGAAAAAAATTATTTTGATAAAATGAATCATGTTAAATGCTGATGTGACCGGGCCCTTAAAGCATACAGAAGTGCTGAGGAATATCATTATTGCACTTTAATGCATAACTGAAACCATATCATCAGGAGAATAGGTTTTTGCCTAATAACCAGGCAGGGATGATAATGTCACTTGAAACTCTCTTGACTTTTTAAAGTGTAGCATGAATGAAAGATAACAACTGCAAAAAAGCACATTGAAAACAAGAAAAATGCATGATTTAGAAAAATGCAGTATTAGGCATGCTGTCTCATAAATACCTTTGGGAGTCGAATTAAAAGACAGTTTATCAACAGAATAGTGATGTCACTAAAAACCATGAATAAACTGGCCAGGTTGCAATATTAGTTTTGTCCTATATTTACATGAGTATCAGGATAGTATTTTACCATCTTAGAAGAGGCAATTGTTGTAAAATGATGCAAGTAATGTAGAACAAATGTAGGGCACAGATTTCTTCAAAGACTACCAGCATTCTTGTTTTGTTGACTATTTTTTACTTTTTCTTCAACATGACATTAGAATTTGACTGAAATTTGCATAGAACACACATACATTTTGATAGTACAAAAGCCGGCTACACATATAAAGGGGACATATCATGCACATTTCCATGTGTTTGTTTATATTCTGGGGCTCGACTGGTATATTTTTGTGTGATTTACTGTTAAAAAATCTCCTTATTTATATCTTATGCTGGCTCTTTGTGCAGGCCTTTAGGTCAGCTTCTGTCTGAAACAGGCAGGTTTAGCTCCTGTCTCTTTAAGGGCCTCCTCCTGATGAGCCCACTTTGTTCTGATTGGCCAGCTACCACAAGCTGTGCCTCGGCTGTGCCTACGTCAACAATTAGTAGTAGTCTGATTTCACTTCATTTTCTCGTTCTTTACTCGAAATGGAAACTTAAATACATCCGAACATGCTTGAATCTGGTCTGAAATATGCAAGTGGGCAACGTGAACAACCCATGGACCAACCTTAGCAACAAAGGCTATGGAACAGAGGGCCGTTTGTGGGCATGAACGAGTGATCTGACGTCAGGTCAATGAGGAAGTAGAGGTGACTTTGCAAATGAAGTGTTCAGAGCAGGCTGAAGCCCTGGCTTTTGACTTTCAGGGAGCATTTTATATAGATTCAGCGCAAATTTTGGAACATTGACCATGTTTAACACGGACATCAGACATCATAACAGTATAAAAATAACAGAAAATCACAAAAAGCATGTTATATCCCCTTTAAGTTGATGTATTGTCACTGAAAGCATGGTTTTTCTGACAAAGACCATGCATGCTTAGCCAGACTTTCCTGGATGCATATTTATACAAACAAATTTAGACTACATTATTTTTAAAATTTTTCAGAGGGCATGGATGTTGTGAAATGGACAACCTTTAGCTAATGAGTTAGACTTTGCAGCACAACTTCCCACTCCATCATTTGGAAAGAGCTTTTGCATTTCACCCTGCAGACCAAATTGACCTTCCATAAAACGTTTATGTTACTGAGGGGAGTTTTCATAAAACTTTAAACAAGGCCAATCCAAATGAAATTGCTAATGCTATTGCTGTCGGTCCTGTTGAATGTTTATATCTGTGAGTGGTACTATCTTAATCTGATGCTGACTCTCCCACTGAACAAATGTGTAGGTGCTTGAGCTTTGTGGTACAAACTCTGAGACCTCTTGGACCGGATCCAAAAATGCTTTTGGCGAGAAAAGAACAGAAAAGTTGTAAGCCTTTTTTATCTGAAAGCATTATCAACATAGATGAGACTGGAAGGCTGCAATGAGTTCAGCTTTTCTATCATTGTTTCAATTTGTGTGCCATGTCTGTCCGCTCACTACTACTAATGTGTGTGTCTGTGAAATTCAAGCAAAGATTAGCATTGTTTCTAAACCTCATCAACACCCTGTTCCCTTGTTTGATAGTAATTGACACGTGTTCTGTCGGTCTTGCAGTCTGCGACTCCATACGTAACCTTGATTAATGATGGACAAAGACATAGTGCCATTACATGCATATTGACTCTAAATCTCCAACATCAGGCAGGCTTCAGCATCCCCAATTAAAACTCATTTACAGTAATTAGCGCTGATGGCAGGGCAGACAGCAGAGAGGAACAAAATGGTGAGTGGTTTCAAGGACATGCAGTGACATTTAGATTTTTTTTTTTGTACTTGTTCTTGAAAAATAGTAATGGGTTTCTGTGAATGCTTGGACTGCTGGGAAGTTTAAATGTTTGTCCTAATGGATTCTGTGGTTAGAAAAAGGAAAGAGGAGTGAATGCTAAATTTGTGTGTGTGTGCAAATGATGTGAGTGTGTGTGCATGTATTTCCATCTCTATATTTCACAAGTATTCCCTGCAGTCAACCATTGAGATTTCCAGGACTGAAGCACCATGGGAAATGTAGTGAACCCAAGGGAATTAAAAACATAATAACCACCATCAGTCAGAGGTGGTAAGTCATCATCCTGCAGCACGCAGGCTTCATGCTCAACACAGATTGGAACAGAAATGTACAAAAGTGTAACTTGGACAATTATTCAACAGGTTGTGAAGGTTGTATACTTAATTTTTGAGCACATTTTAATATAAAATTATCTTTATGATAGGCTAAAAGCTCACTTGGGCAGGTGAGAACAGCTTCATTGAACTCCTGTACAGACCAGCCTGAGACAGCCGGTCTCTGCCAAGTGAACCTCACAGCTGGTCACATTAAGTCAGCATTCACACTAAATGCTTAATGCTGTCTTTTAAGGGTTTCACTGCGGGCTCCAGTTGTTTGTTGTCAAGAGCAGCTGCGTATATACAGTAAACACTCCTCATCTGCTCAGTCATAAACCTGTTTATAACCTTCAGTACTACTCATTTATCTTAACAAGTCAGGATAATGTAGCATCACTACAACACTTCTTGCTGATATTCTATCTTCATTTTACTACTTGGACCTATGACAATAGTTTATACTCAAAAGACATGTCACAAAATAAAGGATTATTGGTAGTGAGGTCATTTTACTACCATTTTTAACAAGTAGTTGTTCTTTTTTTACTATTAAGAATAGTTAAACAGTTAAAATAAATTACAAGAAGATATAAATAGTGGCAATTTCACCCTAATCTAAATGTTTTATCATTCAAGTAGAAGTGTCTGCTGCCCTTTATGTGTTAAAACTGCAAGAAAATCTTGTTCATACATAGAAATATAAAAGTACAGCATGCTACACACACACACACACGCACACACGGATTAGCGTATTAGCATCGTTAATCATATGTGTGAATTCATAACATTATAAATCATTGGCTAAACATGATTATAATTAAATCCTGTCAAAGACCAATGACTACTTTCTAACAACCTCTCTTACTTTCTCTCTCTCTTTCACTCCCTTTTTCTATTAAGTCCCATCACTTCTTCCTCTAGATTATCTGTTACTTTGTAAATTAGACGTATTACCCTTTTATTAGCTACAGGGACAGAGCCAGATCTATGGCTTATTAATAAAATACTTGCTTGACAGTGATAAATACATAACATGATGGCCACGTCATAGGAATTAATCTCCATTTTAGGGATTGTCTCTGATTCATTAATCCATCTAATTACCACAGATTTCACAAAATATCTTCGTCCTGATCTATCTCATTCAATTCCTTCTCCTCTCTCTCCCTTTATCTCTCTCTGTGTCTATTCTGCTCTGCTCTGCTCTGCTCTACTCTCTCGCTCTCTCTCCTCAGACTTAGGGATCTCTACATAATAGATGAGTCTGTCCAAGGAGACAGAATAAAGGCTCTTAGCAGCGTGATGAATTTTGTACATTATCAAATTACGTTTCTTATCAATTCAACCCCCCCCCCCCCCCCCACTTGCATAGACAATCAGAGTGTTAATGTGGGCAATGATGTACATACTGTAGGTCCACCACTGAGACCCAAACTAAGGATGGGACATGTTTTTGTCAGTTTGTATTGATTGACAGACTAATTAAGACAGATGAAAAAGCATTTGAGGTTCCCTAGAAAATTGCGTATTTGTATTTATTTATTTATTTTCATAGGGTCAATGCACAGTAATCAACATTGGAATATAAATGTGCCAAACAGTTCCTTCTCAGGATGTTAAAATGGACTTTCTGTACCTGCAAAGATGAATCTGAATCTGCCTAAATTAGATCATAATTATTTTTTGTTTTCATTTGATTTTGAGGAGAGGATTTGTTGGTTAGACCGTTCGTTTCTAATACTTTCTATGTTGACAAGTAATCTGCTTTGATTTTATGTCTTCTCTGTTTTGATGTCTGATGATTGGTTCCAACTAGGCAAATCAATTTTTAAACAGAATTTTCCTTGGTTTATATTTAAGAACAGAGATGCACAGAAAAGACTTTTCCATAAAAGTGCAGGTCCATTATAGCAGGTTATCACAGAATGCAGCAGCAGGTGATGAGTTGGTCGCCCTGACTAATTTTAGAACCAAGCTAAATTCCTTAGCTGTCTCTTGACCTTTAGTTTAAGGTGGGTTGCGACACCCGATTAATTGCAAGAATGATCAATGATCAATTGGATTTCTGGCATGTCCAAAATTTTGGTTGGCTGTCTTGCAGTTTTAGCAACTCTGGGATCCAACTTCCCACATGCCCAGTGTCAAAAGTAACAACTTGTAATGAGCTTGTTTTAATATTATTGGAGTAGTGTTTTACATGTTGTGGGTAACTGACGTCTTGATGGAGACTGCTGTGATAAAAATAACACTGAACCTTTCAGTCAGCCATTTGTAAGTCCATATATTTATTTTTGTCTTCTTGCTTTCCAAAGTAGCATAACAACAGAGTAGCACTGCCCTTCTCTTTTTTTGTCATCATTTTTTAAGAATGCGGCCGTCTGGTTTGTGTAAAACTTTATTCCAATTGTCAGTGGACAAAACTGATGGGGGGTTCCCTGTTTATATTCAGTGTGTGCACCCACATTCAGGTCAGACAATCCACAGTGTGAGCATAGAAGTTGTACGTTTTGGCCTTGCAGCAAGGACATTTACGCAACACACAAGATTAATGAAAACGTACAATGCTGCTCAGCTTTAGGCCCATGGACTAACAAATTAAATTACACCTGTAGGTTATATTCAGCCTGATATGCATACAGACTAATAATACAATATCATTTTTTGGCTATTTTGAATAAAACATTTTTTTTTTTTAATTTAGTAAGTGTGTGCTACTGTCCGTTTATGGCGGATGTACCACATTTTCACAACTGCTGGCTCAGTGCAGTTGGCCAAATAGAGCTGGCTGCTTGACCCAATGTCTTTACATTGATTTCACAAAGAGAAGGTAACCATTTCTTCATGTAAAAATATCTACATTATTCCTGTATTTTTTCATAAAATATGAAAACTGGTACACTCTGGCTGCTCAGCAATGTAGTTCACTTATGGACTGTTTAGTCACTTTTCTAAATGCTCCTATTTATAATTATGTGTGTAAAAAAACATGTATAATTTTCTCTAACTTTGTTCATCAGTAAAATGTGATGACAAATTTTCAGTCAGTTAAAAGCATTGTCTTTGTTCCTCTGTGTCTATGTTGTCTTTTGATTGTGCATTTACAAAGCATGTTAATTTATATATATATTTTTTATTTTACTTCTATTTCAGTGCACATTGGAAATTCTGATTCTGAAATTCTGAGAAAGTGCGTTGTGGTTCTTTTGACAGCATCTACAGCATGTGTTTCAGGGAGAGGATATTTTTTCCTCTCTCTGCTCCTCTTAAGTGGTTGAGTATTCAGGCTAAATTGCAGTGTCAAACTCTCAAACGGGAGAGGTTATTTTGACTATTATTTTCCCCCAAAAATCTACAAAAACATGTTGAATGAAAACTTCACATTGACTCAGTTGAAGTTGTAATCCCAGGAGAACTTAATATTTTAACAAAGACTTTTGGGACAAGAGAAACTGAGACATTTCCCTTGGCAACCGAGATGAAGGCTTCCTAGGACCATTGAATTTCAAATCAAATGTAAAAAAACAAATCACAGCATGAGTTGGGTGATGTGTTTATAGTTTCAAATGGACTGAAAAGGCTTTTGGCACAATAACAGTGCCATAGATAGAACCAATGCAATTTTGGGAAATGCACTTTTAAGTTGGATTCACATGAGGTTGCTGGTCTTTATTTTACATAATATGTGACAGAATGAGTTGGTTAGGGGTGACAATACAAACACATTTACTTTTTTTCATTGCTATTACAACCCCTGCCTTCCTGCCTGCAGTGGTTGAACTGGCCTCTTCCTGCAGGAGCTGGCAGGTTTTGGGTTTATTTTGGCCTTTTTTTCCTTCATTCAGTAACAGTAGCAGTAACAGTAGCATACACATTTCTCACTCCATATATTCCTGATTAAGTTACTCTCTAAACCTCATGCCTTTTGTAAATGGTTATGTTGTTTTATTTCCAATAAAACATTCAATTGGCACTTTAACCTGACTTGTCTCTCCTCTTTGTCACATGCACGTAGCCAGTTTATGACAACTGGGGGCTCATCCAGGATCCTCACACACTCCTCAAAAGTATATCTTAAAAAAGAAAATACTGCTTTGGTTATTCTTAAGATTTCTATTTTATAACAATTGTTTTCAAGCCTTACAGTCCTCTACTTGCAGTAATGATGCCATCTCTTAGGCATTTGTTTGTTTGTTTTGTGTTCAGAAAATAATTTCCTGCATAATCAACTTTTGTGTGTAAACCATAGAAAAGTAGGCATGCTACATCAGCTCTCAAATGAATGTGAGATGTATTATCTGATTTGTCTGTGTATTTTTATTAAAGTTGGATTATGTTCAGAAAGAATGTACTGAAATTTCCTTGACTTTTATGGGTAAATAAATAGATCCTTGAACCCACAGTGACATAGTCATAAATCATAATGCTACATTAAAAAGAATTGCTTTGCAAAAGATCAAGTTCAACTAATGCAATGCACAAACCAGAGCATTACAGAATATTTTCACTGAATGCATGTCAGCTGCGCTTTTTGGTTGTCCCTCTCATATGCATCTGATGGAATAGATGTATTTATATTTCCGTCCAGTGGTTCCCGACCAGCACTCCTACAAGGGGTTGCATGATGAATCTGAGGGGAAATGAGATGATTAACAGGATAGAAAGGCAGAAAATAAAACCTATTCTGACTGCTATTTAAAGTTATCTTTATTCTCCGACTTATTTTTTGTAGTGAATTGATGGATAACTTTACTTTTATAGGACTCTAAAAATGATTCAAATAAAACTAGAAAAAAATCTGTCTTTGGTTGAACTGGTCATAACCATTACTTCGTGTTCTAGCAGAAAGCAAGGGAAATTTTAGAGATGGCTCGATTGTATACATAAATTCTGGGCTTTATGAATCTGCTTCATAAATGTACAGAGATTAAAGGATAAATTGAGACTGGAGAGAAATAACAGAAAGAAATGTCATTTTCTGGTGAGTTCTGAGTTCAGTCAGAGGCTGAGCACATACAGATACAACAACAGTGTGTGTGGGATTGACAGCAATTGCCTGTTAAGTAGGTACATTGGATGTTTGGGGGTCACAGGCACAAGCCAAAAGGTTTGTCTACACAGGTCACATAACAGCTTGTGTTTCACTTGCATAACCGTGACCCGAAGCATCTTTTTGCGCTTCAAATCTATTTTTTTCTGTTGTACTGGCCTAACTGCTACAAGTGTGTATTGGTCTGTCAAATATGCATCAGAGCCCACACCAGTATTGTGGTTAGTATAAATAGGGTGTAAGATTTTGTATGCTTTATTCACGTACAGGAATTCTTGTAATTCAGAATTGTGCACAAACTAGTTTCTGTAAATGGGACTCAACTACTGAACTGTGAAAGCAAAGTGTTACATAAAGATTGCAGTAGGCTCATGACCACATGAGCCTGGTTATGAGTTGGCTTCTCATATAGAGGGATTCTCATTAAGGGAAGTGTGAAACACCTGCTCAGGCCAGAGGAGTTCACTTGTGCTTCCTGTTCAGGGCTACAGCAGACACTTTCACCTGAGGAGAATGTCTGTGCTGCTTATGTCCGTATCTCAGCTCCCTCTCCGTTTGCTGAACAGGTTCCGTGCGGTTTTGTGGAGCTAACATGGTTGGGAACTGCAGGAAACATTGGAACATTGGTAGAATGTGGAATATTACAACCCGGCACCTAAAACTGCCAAGAAAATGTAATTTTGGAAAAGGGACTCATCTTCTTCAGGCGGTCGCTCCCTGCTGTCAACAAGCGTTTTGATGTTTTTGAGCTAGTGACTCACATGTTTAATCTCTTTTCTCACCCTCTTCCTTCACAAATAACTTGAAATATAACTAACCTCATTTCTGCAGAATGACATACTAGATTCATCCTCTGTTATGCGAGTGTCATATTTTTTAAAAATTTGGTTGTGAAAGTGAGATCTGAGATTTCCTCCCACCATCAAAAGACATTTATGTTAGGGTTAATACCAAGGCACTGGCAAAAAGAACTGGAGTTGGTCCCCAGGCGCTGCATTGCGGCTACCCGCTGCTCCTAGTGTGTATATATAGGATGGGTAAAATGCAGAGGATCAATTTCCCCACGGGGATCAATAAAAGTACTTCTTCCTCTAATGCAGCTGTTTTAAACATGTTTTATGCCCACTTTATTCTGCTGCTGCTGACACTGGGTTTGTACTGTAAAATTATACATTTTTCAACCATAAATATGAAATAGGAAGTGATTCTGCTTTACTCATTATGACCCATATTGTTTACAGGGACAGTATGGCAGAGGAAAAGCTGGCCAAATTTATCTTCTCAGTGTTTTCATTCTGAGATGTGATTCATTCTGTTGCCATAGAAACAGTAATCTCAATCTTATACATCTTGCATGTCTTCTACACATTGTGCTGTGTTTTACAGAAAACAGCAAGTTATCTAATGTGCATAATTTGTGTCTCCATAATTTGCTCCTGAAGCCTTTTCGAAGCTGGTGATGTTCTAACATTGCAGCCTGCCACGAAAATGTGTCAAGTAGTTTAAGTATTATTGTCATTTAAGTACTACTGTATAGTTTGTCTGTTATGTTCATAAAACACCCACACCATCAAATGAGGACATCACTCCAGTACATCTAAGCCCCAGCTGTCCTGATAAGCATAAACAGTGCATCACAGAGTCATATGTACTGTACATCATATGTAGTGCCACTGGCATCATACAGTATTCTACACTATTAGTTTTAAGCTCTGAAAGCTTGATAGAATTAGTGGTGTGAGTGGGACAGCATGTAAAAACAGGGTCTTTGGGTAAGGAAAAATACCAAACCTGTCATGAGACATGAAAGCATCACACAACAATATCCAGGGGAGCGCAGGTGAGGGAGAGAAACCTGGCAGACAATTCATGCATGCTGAGCACTGCACTAGAAGTAGTAGCCTTGTAGCACATACTTTGAGCTGTTATCTTTAGATGGCTAAGCATTATATTGACAGCTCCCCCACTTTGGCCCACTTATTTCATAAAAAAACAACAACAGAAAAAACACAACACCAAGGATGAAAATATCCTTATTTTACAAGAGAGAAGTGTGTAAGGCATGGCCTTGAAAATGTGGAAAATATGGCCGAGGGCAAGCTCTGCAGAAAGGCAGTGTTTATACCAGTGTTCATTTTGCCACCTGATTTTAGTCTTAGTCATTGGACAAAAACATATATAGATTTAGTCAAATTTTAGACATTTTATTTTTGTGAGTTTTAGTCTAGTTTCCATCTAATTTCAGTTTCATTTTTTGTCATGTATTTAAAATGTACTGTATATGTCCTCTAGCATTTTGAGGTTACATCTGTCTCCACTATGGTTACATGTCTATGACTCTTCTCAGTAAATTTCATAAGTAATTTCCTAACTCTGGCTGTTTGAGCAGAACAGCTCATTCTCTGTTGTTCCTGCTCCGCTAGCGTGACCACAGCTACATGTGCTCTCCACTGCAGAGCAGCGAGATCATTCAGAAGCTGGATTCACTCACCTGTCCACTAACATACTGTTACCTGTGTGGGTCTAGCTTGAGGGAAGATAAAACATAGTAATATTTCTTTAGTGAACGTTTAGAGGAAAATTTAAATGGTTGGCTTCCAACATTGATCCTGAAATTTACTCATTCCTTCTGATAGCAACACGAAAGATAGCCGACTGAAGTTGCATCCATGGCACTTGATAATGTTGCATCAGCTTAAATGTTGGTATGCTGCCTGCATATTTTTATTTTTTGCCCAGCTGTTTTGTTGCTGCTTCTTGCCTAATTCTCAGTGGATTGTAAATGAATTTAGTCCATAAATCTGTTTCTACCGAGAACCAGTAACACCAGATAACATTACTGACAGACATAACATTACTGAATGCAAGATGCTTCTTATTAACAGTGAACAACATGGGCTGCAGGTAGTTGAATAAGTATAAGTATTTTTTTCACATAATCGATTGGTACTGTTTATTTGATGATGAAAAATGTAGTATATTTCATCATAGTTCTGGTTACTTTTTCATATACTTTTAGTGTCATTTCTGTTGTGAAAAAATAATATTTTACATCATAGTGTTTGCTGATGAACTAACACTGGTTCATACAGTACACATCCTTTTCACAACCTAATGACTTTTTTAATTGTATGTAGCTGTTTGTTGAGATGTGTCAAGGCAGGTTCCTGACATGCTGAAGTGTCAAACATGACAAATCATGTTTGAAAAGTGGAAGGATTTTGTATTCAATAGGTGCCAATTTGACTGCCAGCATTAGTGCACTTTCTATAATGTGCTATATTTACTGTTCTTGTAACCACTGTAATCAAATCAACTAAGATTAGCTAGGTAAGACACTGAATGGCATCTACACCTAGTAACAGGATAAAAAGATCAGTGCAATCCCGCCCTTACCAGTATGTATGAGCCACTAAGAGCAATGGGGCCTGATGTGGATGAGGGCTGTCTCTTAAACATATATAGGCAAGATGTGGATCAGTAGTCTGTTAATAAAATTATTGAGCCATATTCACATGACATTCATACCAGGATTTGAGCTAATGACGGTGAAAAAAGTAAATAAAATAAATAAATAAAATAAATTTCATCTTCTAAACTTCTAGATTTGTCTCATGTAACTCTCCTGGTTCCAGAAAATAAGGCAATTCCCAGCTCCAGATTATTGACAGCTAGTAACTAAGGTTTTCTGCTCCTCTACATATTCCATGGACTTCTATCTGTAGTATTTTTTATTTCTTTTAACCATTATTATTGCTTCTGGTACTTGTCTCCACTTGATAGTCACAATCCAGTTCTCTAAGGGAATGTCCAACCATTACTGAAAAGTCAATTTCAGAGAATGTCAGTAATGTTGGCACTCACCAAGGCTGCCAGTGCTACAGTGGTAAGCAGAGTTTCTGCCAGTGTATTGCAAGCCAGGAAGCCTGCCAGGCCTAAGCATCAGGGATTTTTTTTTTAAATGTATCATTAAGATGTTTTTAACACTATAATGTGTTATATAAGTAATGTAGCTCCTTTAAAGAAAAACTCAGTTCATGGGTTGTGTGCATAGTAAGTTAGCAGTAGTTAGCAGTAATGTTATAGCTGTGAATGTAGCAGTGCAGTGTGTGCACAGTTTAGGCCATTTGTCGGTGAATAAATGCTTCAACTCCTCAAGACCAAACCAAGTTCAGTGTGTCTTGTTTGCCACCCGGCTGAAGTGAAGGAGGTTAGCCCCAAAGTTAGTGACAACTTCGGCCCAGGCTCACTTAAAGTGGACCAGCTATTTTCATTTTAGTGACAAGCCGCTCCTCTGAGTTTTGCTCAGCAACCCCCCTCCACAAAAAAAAAAAAAAAAAAAAAAAAGACACTCAGCCACCAGGCCTAACAACTTTTCTGGTGGAAAACCTGGTAAATAATGATAACTCTTTTTGAAAACCGCTGGCTTTCAAACTCAAAAAAGGCCCAATGCTCATGTGAAACACTGTTATCAAAACCATTGGTAGGAATACTTAAGTCACTGCAGTGTATTCTTCACAGTTCTGCTCCATCATCGTTGCTAGGTAACATGTAGTTTTTTGCCAGCTGAAATGTTGTTCAAACATCTCAGCATGGTGATGTTGGGGAGAAAAGTGCTACATATTTGCAGCACTTCCTGTTCATGTGAATGAGGTAACAGCATGACACCTGCAGCATAAACTGGCCAAATGCTCTCAGTCACTGGATCTGACAAACACTTTTCTGTTTTAGAAAAGGGGCAATAGAACGGGCTGCAGAGTACTGCCAGATGAAAGTATCTCTATCGGTGGCTCGACTCTTATGAGAGCATTATAAATCTAGACTATGGTAATAGAGTGGCCAGCCTCTCAGGCCTGAAAATGACTTATTATGTGTCAGTATTTTTTCCTTCCTCTTCAAGGTATTTTGGCTTGAAGTGTAAATAATTAATTTCCCTATTTAAAGAGCGTCATGTTTGATTTATAACCATAGAGGAGCAGCGAGGTGACTGTATAAGGGTGGCATTCACTTCTGAATGACAGAAACACCTTCATTCTGAACTGGGTAAGACTGTGTAGGGACGGTGTAGAGAAATGTAGAATTCAGGTTTATATGTTTATATATATCACTGTTGAACTAAATATGTGAAAATAACCTTTACAAAGTCAGAATGTTTTACAAAGTTAGAATTAAGAGAAGCTACTGTACCTGACATGATGAATCTTCACAGCATAGGTTGCTGATAAATTTATAGTTTAACCTTTACAACTAAAATGATAAACAAAATGAACCTTCTCAACAAAAGCACAACATTCTGTGAGGCGTCCTGCTCTTAGTTTAGTGAACAGAAACTCATTTACAAGTGTAAACAATAAGCAATGACTTTTCTCTCATCTAAAAAAGTATATTAATGTCCACCACTCAGTGTCTCTGCTTATAGCAATGTACTGATAATTGTCATAGTGACTCAAAGCAAAGACAAGAAATGCATTTATTTGAGAAGCAAATGTCACCAGTTTCACTCTAGGGCTAAAACTAATGATTATTTTCATTTATCTGCTGATTATTTTCTGGAATAATTGACTAATCATTTAGTCCATGAAATGTTAAAAAACATCTTAGAGGTCACAACAATGTTTTCAATTTGCTTGTTTTGTCTGCCTGACAGTCTAAAATGCTCCTCTGGAACCAGAAAAGCTGGAACCAGAGAATGTTTGGCACTTTTTGCTTGAAAAATGCTGTTGCAGCTTTATTTCACTGGTCACCAAAAACCAAGTTTTTACAGTATATCCACATATTACCCAGGTGTAGCATAACGCTGGCTACATGACATTATTGTGTTTTTTGCCGCCCATTTCTGCATTTTTTTCCCCAAGCACTTGTTCCTAGTGCATTCCAGTGCCTTCCTGCTTGCTAAAGGTCTGCCTTCAGGTTATGATGACTAAATAATCTCTCATTATTGCTTTTGGAGCTAACATTATGCTTATTTGATGAACTATCATGTTAATTCACAAGACAGAAACTTTGTTACACAGTGTTTGAGTGCCCTCATTGTGGTTTGAGCCAAGCCATTCTTGGTTTTAATTCAATTCTGGGGATGTTCTTGAATACTTTGAGCTCCCTTCCTGCCCCAACTTTTTCTGATCCTTACTCTTTCTATTTCTATCTCCATCTATTTTACTTTCATCCTCCTTTAACTCCACACCTCTTGTACGTTGTTCATTCTCCTTCCAGTTCTCTGCCTCTTTCTAGCTCTTTCTTTTGTGTCTTTCTGTCTGTAAGAACAGTTGCCAAACATGATGCTTCTCCACAAGTCTGTCCAGAGAGGGAAGTGATTCACTGAAGGTCAGCCCTTATCGCTCTCTCTCTCTGTCTGCTCTCTATTCTCACATCCAGTATAATCATGTGCGTGCACACACACACACACACGCACATACACACACACACACACACACACACACACACACACGCCATGCGTTCAGATTATAACTAGTTTCAGATGGGAGCTTTGAAGCCATGGAAGGCTGGCTTTCTTTCATCCCAGCATTGACTCATGTTCCATTTTCATAATTTGGTAATTTCATGAATATGTAATGCCTTCCTGTTGACCTGACTGATATGAAGTAGACACACTGACACATACACGTAAACACACAAACACGCACACACACGCACACATGCACACACACACACACACACACACACACACACACGCAAATTCTCTCAAAGGAAAACAGGAAAGATTACAGAACAACTATCTAAAAGCAAAGGATGACTCCATACATATTCTAATTGGGACATTTTTATCATTTTGCTTATTCTGATGATTCATTGGGTTCAATATTTAATCAGTCCCTTCACTTTACATCTTTTAGCTCTAATATACAATAAAGAGGCAAATGCAAACTATAACATTTAAACCCAAAACAAAACTTTAATAATCAAATGTCAGTGAGACTTGAACATGTTTTAATACAATTCTGGTCTCAACTGTTGGAGTGGTTTGAGCCTTTGAATGTGTCCTGCTGAACTAAAGCTACATCGACTTCTACAGTGAAGTAAGCATTAAAATTTAAAACACACTCAATGTCATTATGACAAAAAGCTTAGGAAATCAAGAGTACAAGCATTATCCTATTATGAAGATTATACTAGCATTATCATTTTAATGCTTTGGTGGTCAGCTTTTCATTGCTGATATAATCAATGTCAACAACAAAGACATTCTTCAATCAATGAAAGGGGTACAGAGAAAGAGAAGATGAGACTGTGATGACTTCAGCAAACAAGGAAAGAAAAAGAACTTGAGAAACAAGGAGGTGGATCAAAATAGAGGATAAGATGAGTCAATTCATTCAAAGCAGTAAATGATTCAAGTCTCAGCTGAAGTGCAGAGAGAAAGAACATATGTAAGAAAAGAGCTTTCAATGAAAACTTAAAGCATAATGAATGGAATAATTTCCTCATGAGAATAACTGCAAAAAATGATCTTTTATACATAAACAAGACTAGGTCAAAACCTAGTATGTGGCTGGACCGTGTATGGTCAATGTGTGAAATTGTGGCCAATTTGATATTAAATGTTCATCTGCAATTTCCTGTAGTGGTCCCAGTAATATTTGCTGGTAAAGTGTACTGAAGTAGCATATCACATGACACTGTTAAGCTAAATTTGAGTCAAAAAAAAAGTTTATAAATGAAGTTGCAAGAACAAAACTTTCCACTTATATCTTGGGATGTTTGATTTGAAAGAGAACTTATTTTAATTCTAATTATAACTATTCTAATTATCTGTTTACTCTCCCTGCTCCTTTATCTGTTTCACTCTGCGGATGTGTCTCTTTTGTCACTCTGCATAGAGTGTTTTGTCAGAATGATTGTTATTATGGGTGCTTTAGTTGTGCGCTCTGACTCTATGCGCATTTTTTCTGCCTCCTTCCAGGTCGATGATCATGGAGGCTGCGGTGGTGATTGCAGATGAAATTTTTTGAAATCTTTGAAATCTTTTTGCCCATTTACCGCAGTTAGAGATCAAATCAAGTGCACCTGCAGAGTAGCTGCCCCACACTAAACTGATATAACAGCTACATGAGTCTCATGGTTTACCTGCAAGACTCTGTTTTAATGCTGTTGTCCATCGTTTGTGATAATAATAATGGTAATAATAAGTTTATTTAGTATAGCACCTTTCACACAAATAAAATTCACAAAGTGCTTCACAGGAATAAAAGTTAAAATTAATAAAAATATACATACAATAAAAATATATGCCACAAGTTAGAGTTAACATAAAAACAAAACACAGGCAGCATGGTACCTCAAGAAGGAACAAATGAATGAACAATCATTACACATCACACACAACTCAAGATGACACAAAGGCCAATTAAAAAAGATGAGTCTTCAATTGTTTTTTAAAAGGATCTATGGGGAATGCAGACTGTATATGTAAAGGAAGAGAGTGCCATAGTGTTGGAGCCACAATTGCAAAGGCACGATCACCTTTAGTTTTCAGCCGAGAGCGAACCATGGAGCGTCTCCTCTGCTGGCTGCTGACAGTGCTGCTAGCCGGAGTACACATGGTCCTGGTACGCGTCTGTTTAAACAGGAGTTTAGCCAACTTCTCTGCATTTAACACCAGAGCTGAGAGTGTCAGAGCTTGGAGCAGAAAACACAGTCACTCTGCATTGAGCTGCTGTCCTCCACTTACATCATCTTGCATTGATTTATTTTGAAAGAAATGAATGAATTGAGCAACGGCCAATGTGAAAACTCTAACACTCGGCCTGACAACCAATGGTGAAACTTCATCACTCACTCAATCACAGACAACTGTGGTTATACGGCTGGTCCATGGCCGGTCCAGCCAGAAAAGAAACAAACTGTGAAAATGGGTGAAGGAGTTGGTGAAGAATAAAAATGGTGAATTAAAACTGCCCTGACTCACCTAACGCTTTTATTGTGTGGAAGGAAAACAGAAGAGAGGGAGTTGCAGTGAAAAATATGTGAGTCAGATAGAGAGGGAGAGAGAAGAGACAGGGAGTTAAAGGGAAGACAGAGTGGAATATTTTAAGGCTCTTTAGGATGCCTAAAAAAAGGGGCACCCTGATGCTTTTGCCGCCCACAGCCATGATTCTGGTCACACTGACATTGTTTTTTGCAGTAAAAGGCATCTTGCTGTTGCTAGGCAACGTATGATCAACCAGACAACAGGATACACAAAATTATCATAGCAGTTATAAAGTTATCAATAGCAGTTGCGTTCATGCAATAAAAAAAACAAAAAACAAAACACAAACAGTAAAAATTCTAAAACTTTCAAATTCTTTTCAAATTCAAATTGTCTCACTAATCTTCCTCTCCACATCCTTACTTTGTACTTTGTGACTTGCAGGACTCTCACTTCCAGCATTGGCACTTAATGTTAGCAGTTGATGAATATGAATATGGAAAAAATTTGCAATTTCTCTGGAAAAAAAAAAAGTTTATTAGCACATGTATGAAAAATGATTTTCCAAGCCTATTGAGCAAAGTGAAAATCGTTCAGCTGGAGGTAGCTAGCCATTTAACATTACTTTCAGTGCTAAATTGTTCTGCAGAGTTCATCAAAAGGTGCAAAAAGAAAAGTGAGAATTAACTTGAACTTGCCAAATTGTCTCCTGATGTAGCAGAGAAAAAGAAAAACCCACAGCTGTTAAATAAAAGAAAATTAAAGTGTAGAGTGAAAATGAGCAGTAACAGCTGAATGGCTGTGGTGATGTGTGGTACCCCATTGCTGCCACACGCATCTTTGTCTCTGTCTCTTTGCCCCCTCTGCTTCTCCTCGAGTCCCTCCTTTCTTTCCACCCCTCGTTATCAGCGAGGGTGCAGGCATGGGGACCGCCCGCGGAGAGGTGCCCACGAGGCTCAAACTGCCTGCCTTCCTCTCTCCTTTCTCTCTGTTCTTTCAGCTCAAGGTCGAACACCATCGGGGGGTGCGATCCAGTGCGATAAATTGCTGTCTCATCCCAAAAAGACACCACACACACACACACACACACACAAATGAGAATGTGTACTTCAAGAAGAGGTAAGAATTTGTCACACATATGGAGACATGTAAGTAATCACACTGACATTTTAAGCACTGGACTCACATGAGCGTGAGTGCAGACAAACACCAGCAAACAAAAGAAAATTTGTCATTTGCTGTATGTGTGTTTGTGTGTGTGTGTGTGTGTGTGTATAGCTGTTGCTTGTGTTTTCATGAGCAATTAAAGTAGACCTATGAATTGTGTTTGCACCTTAGAGAATAATTCTGTTTATTGACTTGCTCTTAATTACAAACTGTTAATGAGAATGGCGCTGGCACCTGATCAAATATGGATGTGTGTGTGCACATGTATGTGTGTGCACATCTGTACTTGTTTCTGTGCATCTTTGCGTGTGAACTGACACATCTGTCTAATGAAGACGTTAACAAGGATGGAAATAATTGTTGGCAGAGGACAGAATATTATTAGCTAATGTGCCTGTGTTTTAAAGCAGTCTCTTAGTGATGTTAAGAAATCACTGTGAGTATGTTTGGCGAGCTGTGTGTGTGCGTGTGTGCTGGTCACACTGGGTGCATCAATAGACATTTAAACCTGAGTGATCAGGATCAGTCTAAATTAAGTTCATAATAAGTACTGTATTTAAGCAACAACAATTTAAGCAATTACAATTATTACAATTTTGGCAAACCCACGTGTAATATCATTCATCCCTTGCCATGTAACACACACACGCATGCATACACACACACACACACACACACACACAAATAAATGTCTTTTACAGTGGCTGTATCTAGGTGAAAACAGATTAGCACCAGTGCTTGAGCTTTACCACCAACTGTTGCCCTAAATGCTGTGTTGCATAACCTTGTGTGTGTATGTGCATGCACAAGATCCTCTTGTTGTGCAGTGTGAGCATTTGTGATTACGTGTGCTGTGATTGTGTATTTGGTACTGAGTGTAACATGTGTTCTGTACGTGCAATATCTGCTCATATGAGAACAAGAATTCAAGCCAAAATCCTTTTCTCTCAGTTTCTCTTTTTGTAGCATGTTAAAAATTTGGTGCATTTGTCATGGCTGGACACACTCCCCATATTCTGTGTTGATAAATATTAACAATGCCTCGTTACCTCACAGTAAATATTATTTTCACATTCACATTACCTGTTGGGAGGTCAGGAGGTTGTTGAGATGTTTTGCTCATGTACCTGCTCAGACCAGCAATGTCTCTAAATGGGCCATATACACTTTGTTTAATATGTATTCTGTAGTTTGGATGAGTACAGTAATCTGTCTACTTCTGCCTACAAGGAATGATGAAGTCTGTCAATAATATGTTGTCACTGAGTAGACATGTCTTCATTTATTGTTATTGGTTGTGTCCCAATTTAGGGGTTGTCTCCCTCCAACTGGGGCATGTTTTTGGCCAAATTAAGAGGACATTGTGCTGTCACTTGTTTAATGGTGCATTCAGGTGGTCCTCATGACTTTGTAGTCAGGGAACATCACATGGCCATGTTGTATTTAGCAGGTGTTTGCTTACGGGTGGTCATCAGTGTTAGGAGTGATTGGGGGAGGATTTATAGTTCCTCTTTCTTCCTTTCCCTTTTCTAAACACTGGACTGGTTTTCATTGAGAAGATAAGCTGTGGTTAAGCTGCGTGTTGATAAAAAGGACGTCACGGTGAGGTGCGCGTGCAGCCACTGGAGTAACTTAATGACGTGATGAGGCTCAGCTGGGAAAACATGACAGTTGAATGAATGATACGAGTTGAGTTAAAAACCAGAACCGTCCTTTTAGAAGCGTTTTTTTTTAGACCTTACAGCTTCACACCTTTCCTGCGCCTGGACCCTTGTGTAAAACCATCCCCCAACCACCAAAAACAGCGCTGGCGAGGCCGAGTCGGAGGGACTTAATAACTGCTAGCCAGCTTGGGAACTCAGTAAGGTAGCCCACTTCACCCACCTGAAAAAGCTACTGGGAGATCATGGCCAAAAACAACAGATTGAAAAGAAAATTGTCTTGAAGCATAAAAATATAGTTGAGGTTGAGGTTACTGTGTAAAGCGTGAGTGAAACTTGAGGTGATACACAGCCTGTGTAGACGGCTGTATTGATTAAAATAGAAGTGTATCTGTTCAGTCTGACATGCATGAGATAGATGACTGAAAAACATGGCTGAAATGTTCTCTGTGTAGACAAGTTGTTCAAAAAAATGGTTTCAAAGAAGCTCCATATGTGTTGAAAAACATTTCAATTAGATGACTGTAAACATCATAGTACTGAGAATGAGCAGCTCCACATCACAAATAACACTCACAATACAAATTCTGCCAGGTGCTCATTCTCACTACTGTTAGATTTAAATGATGCCTTGACCATAAAATATGGAAGAGACTGAAGCAGGGTCAGTGGTTATCCTTGAATGGTTTGTCTGATGTCCACAACAGACATTTCTCTCTGTCTGAATTGGAAGAGTATAACTCAAAAAGCCAATGGAATATAGTAGTTAGGAAGTCAAAGGCCATCACTAATTATTAAAGAGTAACTACACGCCCCAAATTCTGCTGGCTACCTCCATCCCAGCATATTTGAAAAATGCAGCAGAGGACTGCACAGGACAATGACTATAGGGGGCGTGGCCTCGTGGCTATGTAGTGTGTGATGCAAGCAGTAAAGGGACATTTGGACAGTAGCCGCGTTTCCATCAACATATTTTAATGCAAATTTTTGAAGTGTCGCATTAGAAAAAGTTGATTGTAACGGGAATTTTTTTTTTTTAAAAAGTCCTCAATTTCACAAAAGAGTTTTTACGCTCACTTGAGGTGGTTTTTACCTTTCATTTGAAAAAGAGTTAATGCGCTAAATGGGAGATGGAAACACCTTTGCTGAATAAGTTCTGACGTAGGCCCAAGGCGACTGGTTTTGTTTCCAATTCGCAACCTCTACTTCTTCTACTCTGTTTATGTTACAGCCCTGCGTAACATAGCCTATACTGCCAACTTCCGACAAACTTACGCTTTTCGTAGCGTAATTTATTCACTCCAAACCATTTTTTTTTTTCTTTTTTGTGACATTTCAAAGGTTCGCTTAAAATTCGCTTGACATTAGATGGCTATTGTAAAAGAGACTGACCACCACTCAGTGAATATCAATGTAGAGCTGGTAGTCAGAGCTAACCAGCCATGAACAGCTGCTATCAGACTCTCCATGTCTGCGCTGGAAACGCAGAGAGTCCGATGGAGCTTTGACAGTTGCTAGAAGTGCATTCATGGCCCTTTGTAAAAGTGTCTGTGTGGTATCTGAGTTCTGGGGGGGAGTGTCAGTCCATAGCTGTGGCCCTGCTGTTTATTATGGTTAATGTTACTGTCATCGGCCCTGAATATCTTGTTAAGTTCTGACTATAGCAGTTAGTTATCAGTGGGCCCATGTGTTGTGTTTACTGCCACAGAAAAGGAATAAAGCTTTGGATTATTTGCATAACCATTGTTCTCTGAGTAATACGATGTTGCCTCTCTGCCACCTCTTATTAGACCTGCTAACACTACCAGCAGCTGAGAGGCACAGACTGAAGCTATGGTTAGGCAGTGTTATGATATTTATACTTGGTGCAGCAGCTGATATGACAGATACCTAAAAGTCTTGCCTATTACGTCACAATTAGGGAGGAGCAGACAATTCTGCTGAACTGAATTTTCAAATCCAAGCAGACAGAAATGAGCTAATCTTGAGCAGAAGAAGTAGTTTTTACACACAATATGTGTATTGTTGGAAAAATCACCCGTCTTAACATCATAATCAAACACAGACCTATGTGACTATGGGTAAAAACAATTTAGTGTGTAGTTTAATAGATTAATAAAGTAAATGTGCAAGATGAAGAAAAAGTAAAATTAAATAAAACTGAGACAATAAGAGATATTCTTAAAAGTGCAGAGATTTAAAAAAATATCGTAGTAGTTGTTGTTTGAAGGTTAAACGAATTAGCATTGGACAGAAAATAAGGGACAGGTAGCAGAGCAGATAATTAAGCCTCTACAAAAATGATGCAGTTCACAGCTTAGAAAAAATATTTTGCTTGCTAGGGATAGGCATAAAGAAAGAGGTTTGTTCAGCAGTTCAGTGACAGGAGACAGAAGTGGTCCTCCACTGGTGAAATGTGCAGGCTCTCTCAGGAGGTACACAGTCTTCCATTAAGTAGCTGGTAGTGGATTGTTTTCTATGAATGAGAGATTCTGTTTACTGTTCCCTGAATATGTTTCTCTTTTTGACCTTTTTCAGCGTCAGCATATTAGAATAGTAGTCAGGTGATGATTGCAGTTTGGAATGTGTGGGAGTGCACAAGCCTTCCCAATACATATTAAATATGTTGTTTCTTAAGGTTTTAATATGACTTATACTGTGATTATTTTCAATGTGCTGCTAATCTTTTCTATTTCAATTGACTATAATCATTTATCATTATTGTAATTAATAAGTAGACGTTTCCATATTTCTGCTGTTTATTCATAATCCATGTTTATTTTCATTTCACATTTCACATGTCTAGGAATGTCTTTTTTTGTTTAAGTTCAGCATTTTTGGCAATTTCATTGTCACTCCCCTTTAAATGGCAGATTAGCAATAGTCAGCATCTGCCATTATCTATTACAACAAAAAAGGAAAAGAGAGCTGCTGTGCAGTTGACAGTACAGATTCAGATTCTGCTGAACACCAAAGGAAAGATGAACAATGTGAAGTGATACTTTCAAGAGGTCTGAATAATATAAGCTAAATGAGCCACACGTTTTTCTAAATGAAATGCAATAAAATCGAAGTATTTTTTACAAAGTGGTCCACAGATAATCAGAATATTGTTTGACCGCTGTTTGATTTTGATTAGGATGACACATTAACTTCCTCTGTGTCAAGGTACACAAACACACAAAAAAGTGCCATTAATGCATACTATAACAGAGCTGATTAAACATTTCTGAGATTAGCTGAGTATCAGTTGCCTTGTTTAGTGTGTTCACATTTATACAGTACATATGGAAAAACACATTTAGGGGCAGCCATGAATATTTCTCCCTTCTTTCTCATTTTGCTGTCTTCTTCGCTTCACCACCTCTTGACCTCAGTGTGTCTTCATGTCTTTTGCTTTTGACTTTTCGCTACACTCCACTCTTTCTCTTGCTGTGCTCTTGTCAGCGTATCTCTGTCACACACACATTGAGTTTGTGTGTGTCTCCAGGGTGGTCTCTAGCTTGGCTCAGTGTTATAGTATATTTGCATCTTACTGTCACTGAGTGAGGACAGAGTGCATAATCCCACTGAAGGCCGTTGGCTGACAGGCAGTTTGGCGTCCTCAGCTGAAATAGCTGCCTCGTATTGCTTTTTGTAGCTAGCTGCAAGTAGGACTAGCCAGTAGAACCTATAGGCCTACTGTATAATATTTAGATTTGG